>NC_133221.1:25063664-25363664 GCF_040436345.1 Pagrus major | reverse complement strand
CACCCAGAGAGCAGGGAGCATCCATATTCATTAGCAGCAGTTATAGAGTGGGGGATATAGGCTTCTTCTTTTGTACTGGGAGGGAATGCCCCTCGCTTCACAGTGTGTGTGTGTGTGTGTGTGTGTGTCGACTGTGACGTTGATGCTAGGTCAGACTCGTTTAGCCTCCCCGATATGAGGAGTGAAGGTGAGGCTGACAGAGCGGGGATGGGTGTGTGTGTGTGTGTGTGTGTGTGTGTGTGTGTGTGTGTGTGTGTGTGTTATGGGTGCAGGATGGAGATGCTGTCACATCCCCCACCCCCACTTACACACACACACACACACACACACACATACACACACTCTCTCCTCCAGAGCTATAAATAGAATGAGAGAGAGCAGCTGGAATGGCAAGTGAGAAACACACACACACACACACACACACACACACACACACACACACATACGCACGAACAGTGCATTGAGATGCACATTGATTCCCATTGCTTTTTTCCCCTCCTCCTAATTCTATCTCTAGCTCCTCCTCCTCCCCTCCCTCTTCACTTATTGAATCTACTCCTGGCCATTTCCTTTACAATGCTTCCTGCTGCAACTACTTTTTTTTTTTCTTATCGTTGATGTGCTGTGAATATCTGATACCAGAGTCTTTTTTTTTTTTTTTGCAAGAGAAACACAAAAAAATGAAGAAAATTGTGCCATGGTGTTCAGCATTAACCCTTCTCTCCTCTAAAAGATATAACTTAACAATTGTGCCTTCACCTGCCATTTCCTGCATTGTATTATATTGTCTCCACCTCCACCTCCACCTCCATCCCCATCTCCATCTACATCCTTTTATTCAAATAAGAGAAACCTGTCTTCGTTGCCCCTTTTCCTTTGGATACCCTTCAGAGCAGTCCTTGTGGACAGCATACCCATTCACAGCTATAAATAACTCACTCTCTCTCCCTCCTCACCTCCCCTCCATCCAACACCTCACCCCACCCCCAACTACACCACCACCACCGCCACAACCGCCACCCCTCCTCCTCTCCTCGCTCATCCTCTAGCAGGGCCATTTGCTTCTGGGTTTTGCTGTCTGGGGCTCTCCCCTCCTTCTTCCTCTCTCGGCTGTCTCTGTGGACCTCGCTCCGCCTCGCCGGCTCCAGTTTATAACCTGACAAGCACAAATGTCTGCTCCACCATTCCCCTCCTCACGTTTTACATCTCGCATTCATGAAACCCCACTTTGTATCCAGACGGTCACTGATTTCTCGACGGGTCAGCCAAGTGTTCTGTATGTGCCTCGTGGTGGCTCCTAATTGGTCAGAAACAGAAAAATGATGGTTCAACCTTCATCTCACCTGTAAAATATTTTTTGACTGTAGATAAATGAGGCAAGGATACATGTCACATGTGTACCAGCCGAACACAAATGTAAAGAATCAAGGGCAACGCCACGGTGCACTTGAAGAGATTGATGCCGTTCACCATCCTCATCCAATATTTTCCATGTCCCAATCTTTTATCTCGTCTCTGTCACTCTGCCCTCACAGTAAAAAGCTCACCCCTACTTCCCAGAATTAAACGTTGTTGCAGCCATGATGAAGCCGGTGGCTAAAAGACATATTAAACGCCACAGCTGCCGATGCTGGAGCTAATAACTCACTTTTATGCTGCACACCGTAGAGACACAAAAACCTTACAGCATGGGATTCTGGCCCATTTCTTTTAGTTTAACTCTCCCATCTTTCCAAAATACTAAATGTTGCATGAGAGATTTGATTTTGAGATGCATTTCACTCAAAATTGTATTTATGTTGGAGTAGATAGGAAGAATTTAGACCATCAACTGTGCTCTGAAAACTAGCATGACAATAAAAGGGATCATATCAGAGAGAGACAAAATGTCAAGTCAAACTCAGTCCTGCTAAATCCATACATACAATATTAGAGGAGAAAATGAGAGTCAAAGTGGACTCATTGACATTAACAGGGAAAAGGACAGTTGACAGCACAGGGATCAGTCCTCTGTGTCGCTGGTTGTTATGTCTTGTCTGCCTCTAACTGGATTTAGAGGCAGAAAGCCAGGCTAAGAGGGATTTTACACCATTGTGTGTCTTGATCTCATGAGTGTGCCGTCGAGCTGTGTCATCTCTGAAAGCCTGCATTCAGTTGTCTTCGCTCATGTCTGCACGGCTACAAAAGCAACACTGTTGGTTACCAAAAAGCCACATATACAGTTATTGTTACACTTTATAATGTATGCTTTCGAATGGAAGTAAAGTAGGGGAGCAGAGAATGAAATAATTTTGCGACATGTTTGTATTATGTACTGTCTGTTGCATTACTGATGTAGAGGTGTTTTCTTATTTTCCTTTTTCGTGTGTTTAAAATGATCACACTCATGACCAAGTTATCTAAGGCACATAAAGTAAGATGTAGTCTTAACTTCCCCAGTTAAATTCTGGGTGGGACCTTTACTGCATGCCATCGTTACCATCTCAACATGACTGTCATTTCCCTTCAACTCCACGTTTCCTGTCTCTCCCTTCTGTCAACTGTCAACAAAGGCAAAATGCCCAAAAAATTAGCTTAAAGTTGCAATATGTAAGAATTGGCCACCTGTTGAATTCATACTCCAAACAAATATGGGGCAGTAGATCACTACAGTGATGCTGCTAACTGTAGCTGCTGTTAGCTCGTTAGCTCAGTTAGCCATGTAGCTAGTGGTCCTATTAGCTGACCTGAGTATGACCAGACTGAGAACTCGGAGCAGTGGAGGACTGTTGGTGTCTGGCGTCTTTGACACAACGCCAAAACTGATATTTCTTCACATTCTCTTGATAATTTTTGATTTTTTTTTTAATGTTTTAACGTACAATTCTAACACATTACACCTTTAAAAACTGCTTAGACTCACTTTGGTGCCCGTTATTCAGGGCGGTAGCTAACCAGTATGCTACAGCCTTAGACAGTATATCACCCATCGCTTTGTGTGTGTGTGTGTGTGAGTGTGATGTGATTTAAAGATGACCTCAGATGTCATATTTGATTAATAAAATAAAATAAATATTGTATATTATATATCGCCAGCAATTTGTTTACAGGTACCTGCTTTCTAGGTGCCAGTGCTTGCATTGTTTGTCATTTCTATGAGCAGATATCTGCATATAAATACAGAATCTGTAGGCAAAGGACAAGACTGTTATCATAATCATTCTGGTGTCTGTAGTGCATTTGTAGTCTAAAAAGTATCAATTAGTATCAAGTATCAATCACGCTTGAGCAGGATTTGGTTGCATGCGGTTGTAATCATACCATGTGGAGAGCCAAAGAGGTGGAAGCCATCGACCATAGTCACATGGCAGCCATTGTCCTTTGACATCACACTCAAGGTGGAAAGCTCGGATGCTGGGATTATGTTGTGCTGCTGTTTTCTAGGTTGCAAGTCATATAAACATGGGGAATCTGACACATTTATATCACTTCACCGCATCCCGATCAATCAGTAACTGAAAAGATGATGGATAGTGAAAATCTGAGGGGGACTTAGTGCCTTCAAGGTAAAACAAAATATTTTTTAACCCATTAGCTAACATTAGCAGTCAACCACTTCAAAGCTATTATTAATGTTTAATTAAATCCAGTATGTTTCACTTCCTTAATAGGCTTAAATGAATATGTCCAAGATGTGCGTTGCTGTGCTTTGATATTTTTTAAATCATTTAAAGATTTTGTTTCGTGAAGTCTAAAACTATCAAAAAATAATGCGAGCTAGGAAGTGGTTAAAGGTTAACGATAACTGTTGTTTAATAAAAGAAATTGGGTTATCAATTATGTCGTTTTATTTTGAAATATGGCCGATATCCCTCTCGATTATTTAGCTGCTTATCAATCAGGAAGTGGTGAAATCATAAAAGTCTGTCAGATTCCCTTCATTTATTGGACTTAGAACCTGGAACACTGCAGTACAACATTCGAGCTTCCCACATGATGTCAAAGGAAAATGGCCGCCCTGTGAATATGGTCTATTGGCCGAAATGCAATCTCAGAACCCAAAGGCTATTTACTGTGAAATAATCCGATTATAAATGTCAGCGCCCCAAGCTGCCAATCGCACTATAAACAATGACCAACACACAGAAGAGGAAGTCTTGGCCTGGATATATGTTATCCCCATATCCACTGGCTATGACAGAACTCCCGAAACACTGGCCATTGCCTTGAGAGGCTAAATCATTGTCAGCTGATGGCATATGGGTTCCAAGTTGCTTTGTTTGTAACATTTATATAAAGAGTCACTTTTAAATACATGAAAGAGATAAAATAGTATTATAAAAGGCTACTGTTTGTTATTTTTAAACAAAACTTTGCAAAAAAGAGAATTACTCTCAAAAGCTGAGAACAGGACAGTTTGCAGTATATTTTTCACTCTAGGCTCATAATTTGCATTAGAACAAATTCAAGTTCGTGTCCATTAAGGTGTTATTGCATCCATCAGAGGTGGATACAGACCAGCAAGTAGTATTTAAGAAAAGGCCAATATAAGCTGTTGGTCACACACTAACACCTGCCCCTGTTGCTTCTCGTCTCCTTCCTCCAGATACCCCGTCCTGGTCATGGCTGCCGCAGTTCTGCAACCTTCGAGACCTCCGTCGCCGAGCCCAGCTCAGACAGCTGGAAGACTCCAGCGGCAACATGGTCCACATCAAGCAGAAGCTCTACCACAACGGCCACCCCAGTCCCCGTCACCTCTGACTCTAAAAAACAAAAAAACAACAAAAAAATACCCTAGACCCCCTCCCCTAAAACCCCTTCCCCTCTCCTCTCCAAAACCCCTTGATCCCCCTTCCCAAAACTGCCCCTTGGCCAACTGTTGCCTCAGAGACCCTGGAAAACTGCCCTCCCACTGTTCATAACATGGCCCCCTAAAACCCCCACGACAGGACTTTCTTATGACTAAACCCGGCCCCTGTCAGCACTAAAAAAATCCCAAAATGGAGCAAGATGACGATTATTTGTTGCCACTGAAATCTTGTCTTATGTCCATGTCCACCATTGTGGGAGGAGGAAGAAAAAAAAAAAAAAAAAAACATTTTTAAGGGTGTTTTTTCTGTATAGAGACATTTTCTGTGTTCATTGTTAAACTTGGCATGCTCTTTTAGAACAGGGTAAGATGTGGGCAGCGTATGGAACGGGGCGGCAAAGACAGGTGTCAGGTTAATTTTTTTCCGTATCGGGTGGGAGTGGGACTTTGTTGGCGCGGGGTGGGGCGAATGAGACTGGTGGGTGGGTGGGTTTTTGTGATGGTTAGATTGCTGCTTCTGTAAATAGTTATAAATACGGGCAAGTGGGATTTAACAGTCTTTAAAAGGGGGTGCGTGGGGGGATTTTTGTGTGAGTCGTTTATCAATAGAAAACCTAATGATGGACTGTGTGCGTAAAGAGTATAGGAATGGAACAGAAAGACGAGTCTGTTTGAAAACTGGATGTGAAACCATGTGATTTCTGCTAAAAACACAGATTAATTAGCTTTGTTACTTAGTGAATTAACTGAATGTATTAATTTTTCCTGTAAATACGTGAGGGGGAGGGGAGCGTGTACGGTTGTGGTCGGGGTTCTCTTTGCTATATTATCATTCTTTAGTAGACACGGGAGGAGAAACAAATGCCAGCCAAGATGAGTCAGTTCAATACGCACACACCCCTCCATCTTCCCCACACTGTGCTCGACAGCACAGTTCAATTTTCTTTATCCAATTCCCTCTCACTTATCAGGAGCAACCAGCCTATCAGCAGAGGGAACCCTCACCCAGCCCCCCCCCTCGTCCTCTCTGTCCAGACATTGCTGTTGTGAGGATGAAATGTCTGTTTTATTAAAAGTGCCATTGAAGCACAACAGTGACCTCTGATGTTTGATTGTGTCATTCCAATCATATGAGCGCAGATGAGAAACACATTCTCATAGCGAGAGGTTATTCGAGAGCAGCGACAACAGAAGGATTATACAGAGGTCCTGCTGACAACTTCAGCTCCGTTTATTATAATTCAAACAGAAATTTCACAAGCGCTGACTAACAACACTTCTGAAGTGACTAACAATGCCAATGACATCCTGATGGAACTGAGAACAGCCCTTCACTACTATACACTGGCACAATATGACACGTTCCAGTGACAGCGAGGGCATTTAAGAGTATTTTCACCTTGGCTGGGTTATTCTTTAGAAAATACATGTAAAGCTCTTCAGCCTGCATCGACAGTCCAAAATATTACCTGACACATGTAATTATGATGTGAAGTATTCTTTGAAAAATATAAACTACAGCTGAAACCAACGATTATTTTCATCAAATTTTCAAGTCATAGTGTAATCTAAAATATTTGCATATAATTTTAGCCTAGCTGACAACTTCAAATTGTTGTACTGTCAGACCAGCAGTCTGAAAGCCAAAGATATTAAAATTACAGCGATATAAAACTCAGAAAAAGCCAAGAAATATCTCATGTCAAACAGCCACCTGGCACTTTGTTTTTGTTTAACACCTGAATGGCTAGCAGCAACAGATAAAACAAATCTCAAACACCTGATGTGAACAGTGTTTTTTTTAAATGTTTTTTATGGCAGATACTGTGGATCTAGTGTCAGATTGTCAGACCTAAAGTATTTCCAAACTACAGCTAAATAAGGGTCTGGCAGAGCATGCAGCCATTCTCTGAAAGATGAATATTTGTCAAGGGCAGGTCTCAACTGCACCAGCACTCTTGCTAACAAGTGCAAGGGTAGAAATGTTCTGAACATTTTGCAGACGTGTAATTGAACTCTTGCCAGAACTGGTCAGCAAACATGGGAGAAAATTCCTTTTAGAGGGCAAATTTTCAAAATGTCAGACAGACACAGCTTTGGAAAATGGTACCGACAACAAGAAGAGAGAAAGGAAAAAAGTGGAATGAAACAGTCGGACAAAGATGATGATTTACACATTCTTTTACTCAGACTTCTACAAACATACAGAGCATAATCAATCTATTACCTTAATCATTGCATTCCAGTCTAAGAAGAGACTAATGAGCCGAAAGACAACTTCTGAGTGCAGGGGAGCTCTGGAGGAGAGAGCCAGGCAGAGCCGGAGCTTCTGGAGGAATAAACACCTGCACTCACACCAGATTCTCCTCTGATTTGGAGCTGTTTACCAGCAGGAGTAGAGCTCAGAGTTTATTTTTTACTGGGGTTAAAAAGTAGATTCATCTTCACACGCATTTCTCAACCTGTCTGCAGCAGCAAGCCACAGAGGGGCCGACCTCCACTGCCAGGTGTTATGTACTGTACATTAATTAGTCTCTTTGGCCATGTTGACTGCTGACTGGAGGGGACATTTACTCTATAAACGTACAGAGACAAGATGGGATAAAGAAGAGAGACTGATGGGACATAACAGAAGGAGTCTCTGGTGAGTGCTAAATCCAGACAGAGGCTGAATACAAACACAAAGACACACACCCTCTGCCCACAATATTACAGTTTATGTACAGTATTCCATTTGTTTTTATCTGAGATGCTCTTGCTCTAGTGCGACATGTAGTTGCAGTGTGTGTTGTATATAGAACCTTTAAGAATTACACCAGCCCTTTATTAATACCATTTCATCACAGATTCCAAGTGATCATTTCGTTGGACTAGACTTGGCTGGTGGTTTGCCGTCATCATCTCCACTCTGTTTGTTTGAAAGAGGTTTCTCAGATTGACTGGGTTCAGCTTCTTCAGTGCTGGGAGTTTGAGAGGCAGCGGACTTCTCTGCGGTTGGACTCTCAGGTTTCTCAGACTGTTCTGGCACAACAGTCTCTGTATCAACCTTGGTTTCGATTTTGGGAACTGCTGCTGAGTTTGTCTCATCTGTTACTTCAGTTGCTACAGTCCCTAACTCCTCTGTAGCCTTTGTTGTTTTCGCCTCAGCTTCCTTTGCAGCAACATCAGTAGTCTCAGGCACTTTCACATCTTCTGTAGCCTCAACATCAGCCTCTTTGGTTGTTAGGACTTCTGCTTCCTTGGGAACTTCTGCCGGGGTGACTTCGGCTTCCTTAGCAACCTCGGCTTCCTTAGCAACCTCTGCCGGGGTGACTTCGGCTTCCTTAGCAACCTCTGCCGGGGTGACTTCGGCTTCCTTAGCAACCTCTGCCGGGGTGACTTCGGCTTCCTTAGCAACCTCTGCCGGGGTGACTTCGGCTTCCTTAGCAACCTCTGCCGGGGTGACTTCGGCTTCCTTAGCAACCTCTGCCGGGGTGACTTCGGCTTCCTTAGCAACCTCTGCCGGGGTGACTTCGGCTTCCTTAGCAACCTCTGCCGGGGTGACTTCGGCTTCCTTAGCAACCTCTGCCGGAGTGACTTCGGCTTCCTTAGCAACCTCTGCCGGGGTGACTTCGGCTTCCTTAGCAACCTCTGCCGGGGTGACTTCGGCTTCCTTAGCAACCTCTGCCAGGGTGACTTCGGCTTCCTTAGCAACCTCTGCTGGGGTGACCTCTGCCAGGTTCACTTCGGCTTCCTTGGCAGCAGTCCCAGTCGTCACAGGTTCGACCTCCCTAACAACCTCTGTAGCAATACTCTCAGACTCCTTGGCCACATCTGTCACTAACACTTCAACCTCTTTAGAAACCTCCAATGTCTGAGACTCCTTGGTAACTGCTACCTCTATCTCTTCAGCGACGGCTGCTACAGCATCAGACACCTTGGCTACATCAGTTGCTATTGCCTCAGCCTGTGTTACGATGTTTGCCATGGAGCCAGTCACTTGAGCTACATTGTTTGCAATTTCCTCTGCAACTTTTGCAGCATCAGTTGCCACTTCCTCTGCCTCAGCAGCCTTAGTGGCTTCAACTTCTACACCATCAACAGAGGTGGCAGCTGACTCTGCCTCCTGGACAACATTAGAGACAACAGCATCTGATTCCTTCTCCTGAGCAACAGCAGAGACTGTTGTTTCCAAGTGTGCAACAGCATCCTTTTCCTCCTTGACTAGTTCTGTGGCCTCAGTCTCTTGCGCAGCTACATCAGTAGTTAGCTCTTCTTTGGTCACAGCAGCAGTTTCTTGGACAGCAGAATCTGGTACACCCTCAGCCTCTTTAACCTCAACGACCATATCCTTCACTTCAGGAACAACGGTGTCAGTAGCTACAGCTGTGCCTGTAACCTCCTCAGTCAGGTCCTTGATAGCTTCAACCTCCTGCACCAATGGGGCAGCAGTAGCTGTCTCAACAATGGTTTCAACTGTTCCTTCAGTTGCCTCTGCAACAACTTCACTTTCCTTAACCAAAGTGGCTGCCTCTTTGAGAATAACCTCTGCCTCCACTTCAGAAGGTAGAGTGGCTGCTTCTGCCTGGGCAGCGCTGCTCACAACCTCAATGAGTGGGAGGACTTGTTGTATGGTCGGGGTTGCCTCTTCAGTTTGTCCAAGTGAATCAGCTTCCTGGGCTGTGATCCCTGCAGCCATTTCCTTAGGGAGGATCACACCGACCTTGCCAACCCCCACACCTGCTTCCATCAGCAGCCAGTCCATTTTCTGAGCATGCTGCTTGATGGCATCATCAACTCTTGAGTCAATCATCACTTCGGTCAAAACTCCATCTTCAGAAGAGTATGCGGCAGCCTACCAGGAAACCAGTTTCAGTATAAGTTTGGCTTTGGATTTGTTTTGAAGCAGATTCATATTTTGTGTCAACAGATTTTTCTACTCACCTGCCAGGCAACACCAAGTTTGGAGATTTCACGACCAGACATGCCTTCTGCTCGCTTTGCAATGTCAGAACACTTCAGGCCATAGTCGAACTGAGCCAACTTTAATCTCCTGTTGAGTTAAAGCACAAGGGATCTGTACAGGATGTGAGCTTTAGCTTGTTTCTTATCATTGATCAGTCACACATTTAATGGTTTCAATTGACCAATACACTCCACAACGGCTTCTGTACTACATCTCTCGAGGACTTAAACACCATTTCATGAAAGCTCTGAGTGAAGAATCAGAGACCACTTTGGTTTCAGTACTGAATACATTATATACGCCATTAAGCAACTTGAGCTAGCAAGGCGACCTCTAGGGACCAATGCTTTCCTTTGCGGTGGTAAATTACCTCTGCAACAGAGCAGCAACAGTAGCTGTTATTGAAATACAATAAGTGTACTCACTGTCTCCCTGTAGTGGCAGGACCCAGCACAAATTTATCGAAATACAGGCGCACCAATCTTTCCCTCTCCTCCAGACCCGGTAACGCAAAGTTTACAATCTCATCAATGCGGTCATTAATGGCCCAGTCGAACTGTTCTGGCTGGTTACTAGCAAGCACCAGCATGAACCTGAGGAGAGAAAATGAGACCACTTAGACTCGGCCAGTGACCTTTTCAGTCATGGCAATGACCTTTTCATACCCAGCCATGCACACTGAATAACATAAGATACCAACTTGTTGCTCTGCTCCCCAGTGCGGTAAAGGAATGCATTGAGGGCGGCTCTGAGGTCCTCACTGATTTTCTCCTGCAATACAAAAATCATGACTCATGAATAAATGATCAAAACACAGGGCACCATCACTGTGCACATGGACTGCAGCTGAACTCACAGTGGATCGCTTACGCAGGAACGCGTCAGCTTCATCTACAAACAGCAGGACGCTGCAGAGAATCAGAGAACATCAAAGAGAATGAGCTTAAAAGCTGCCATTTTCTGAAAGACCTTTAATGTAATTAGCCAGTAGAATGACAGCAGCTCTGTTTATAACACAACATACAGTCAACACTAATGAACTTCAGTCAATAGTCAATATCAATATCTGACAGCTGATACATGTTTACTAAGGACTAATTACTAATTTATCAAGTGTTTATGGAGAAATTAAAGTGCCCTACCCTCTGCCGCTGGTGCTGGCCCAGTCAAACACCTTGTGCATGGCAGTGACTCCATCTCGCCCCATGGGTGCCACGTCTCCACCTGTCATGATGGCATAGTCCATCCCTGAATGGAGAGCCAGTTTCTGAAAGGTAATGGAAAGAGCTTTGCTCAAAAAGGCACAGAGAGGCAAAAAAATCAAAATAGAAATGCAATCTTAAAAATATAAACAAGCTACATAAATAGAAAATACACCAATATACGGAATTTCATCTTTAAGAATTAAATCTTTTTATAAAATATAATATATATATATATATATATATATATATATATATACATACATACATATACATACATACATACATACACACATGAAAATAAAATGTTTAAAGATTATATATTTAAACATTTAAACATATATTAAGATCTGTAGTGAAAGGTTTCATAATCAGTCATTGCTGTGGTACTTTCACATGTGTGGTATGAGTATGACTACTCATGCTAAGAAGCCAGTTATTTTTCTATTGATTCAAAACCAGAAAAATATAATACATTACATGCCATGGCCAGAGATTTTGCCAGAAAAAAAGGACCTGACTCCTAGTGTTAAATCCATAAATACAGGGACTTTTATGAATTGGTCATAATAGGTTTGGTCAATGCTGTAATATGTAAATCAGCAGTTGGAGGAAAATATGCTTTTATTTATATAGAAAGTCACTGCACTCATCTTTAAACATCGACTAGAGCCACAAAATGTCAAAAAAAGCATGAAAGAAAAAGACCGGCCATACCTTGGCAAAGAGTGTTTTTCCAGTTCCTGGGGGTCCATACATCAGGATGTTTCTGTGCAAGCCTTTGTTCTGCCTGGTGTTACGAGTGGCGATGGCAATGTCCCTCACACGTCCCTCCAAAGCTGCCTGTGGGATCCACAGCAAAGTGACAGCATTCAGCATTTTTCACAAAGTCATAAAATGTGAATACATCAATACGGCAAGAACCATGAAACGCAAATGACTCACGCTGAGCACCACACCCTCTAAGGCATCCTGCGGTCTGCTTCTCAGACGCCTGGTTGTCTAAAACAGAGGAAAACAAAGGAAATTTAATTCTACCCTGTTTTAGCTCAAATCGGTTAACAGCTATTCACAGGAATTACATCTGAAATCTGACTGCCTATACAAAGACTTGTATCTCATCATAGTAATAAAATAATAACAATAAAAGAAAAACTTCATTAATTTTAACACTTTATCACCAATGAATGACCCTCCTGTTCTTCTAAAGATGAATACAAATGTTCAGTTTCTTTTGAGGTAAAAATATGAACAATAATCAAGATCATCTGGCAGGATTAGCTGGATGTGTGACCTTGATTGGATGTTTGATGGCCTCTGCAACAGTTATCCTGGAGGTCTCTCGGACCAGTGAGGGTTTGCCCAGACGAGACTCTATGTAGCGCCCTGCCACCCCTGTGGCGTTCCTGGCAGAATACACTCCAGCTGCCAGCAGGGTCAACCCGGCAACCTGTGGCAAAAAAAGCAAACACACACATCTTCAAATAACTGTGCGGCATGTCAAATAGGAAGACACCTGCCTCCAATAATCCTCTGCAGTCCTCCTGTGACCAAAGTGTGACAAAGCGTGACAGGTAGGACATGGATTTACCGTGGCTGTGAGTTTGTCCCAGTCCGAGACGAAGGCCCTGAATCCCTCCCCAAACACTGTTCCTGCCGTCCTGCCAGGAACAAAACACAATTATCACACTGACTGCCTCCACTGTGGCAGCCACACTTGCTGCTGCCCTATGGGACTTTAGTTCAACACCTCCTTCCAGCTGAGAGAGATACTAGAAGATAACATGCCAGTTACTCCAAGGATTAAGGAAAGTGGAAAGTCATTCTGCCCTCACTTTATAGATTCAAGGACAGTTTGTCTGTGTTCAGCAGCTTTCAGGCGAATCTGTTCCCTGATCAGGTCTGCGTTCTCCCGCTCCACCTGGGCCCGGGCTTTTGCCTCCGCTTCAATGCGAAGCAGATCGTTCTTGTGTCTCAGATCCATCTCACGTTCAATGGTAGCTGGGAGGAGAGGAGGCAGATATTAATAAAAAGAGTTATGTTTATGACCACTTTTGAAGATATGTCAGAGAATTTGACCTACTTAAATCAACGTGGTTTAACATTTTATTACACCATGTATAAACTAGATTAAAACTGATTGAACGATACAGTTCCTTTCGACTTACAGGCTCTTCTAATATATTACTTTTCATCAGCGTTTCAGTAATGGCATTTTCTTCCTTGCGATAAAATATTAAAATAATACATCATATCATTATTCCGTTCTATTAATATCTCTGTCTGCTCCTTTATTTCACTCCTGAGCACAACTCTTAACAGGATGTCACAGAGTTTGTATGATCAGTCAACCTACTGTGTAAAATAAAAGTTAAAGCAGCATAGCCCTATTAATGGCCACTTGGGGGCAGCAGAACACAGTGTAAATGCTAACAAACTGTATTTTTTGACACAGTTTTTGAGCAAATGTGTTTGCAAACCATTGCCATTTGCACAGCTAGCAGACACAACGCAACATTGATACTCTTTTGGAGTCGTGTGTCTGGTGATCTGACGAAAGTAAGTCCAATACCCCTTTTCCACTGGTCAAAAATCCCACTTAAACCGGCTACGATCGGGCTTTTGTGTGCAATGGGAATGTGTAAACTCGGTATTTACACCTGGGTCAGTTGAAGACCCAGGTGAACACGCTAAATTCTGCCGCGCGAAGTGATGCACGTTATCAACATCCAGTGGTTTCACGCAAATAAGGAAGGAATTTGGGATGTGGTCCACTAAGGATGTCTTATTACTGGACACAGTGTTGGAAGAGGAGGACTCGTCCATTTCTATGAAAGCTGCTCAGTGGTGTTTTGAAGCCAAAAAAGCTCAACTTCCCAGCTCTGATAAAACCTGGATCGCAGACCGAGCCGGCTAACTTACGATTTAGTGCACAGCTAACTTGAAGGGGGATAAAATAATTTAATCGTGCAGCTCTTCCAGACTTTCCAAATGTTATTAGACCCAATGACTCAAATTATGATAGTGAAACGAGTCATTTCGTGGGGGTTGTGACGCTCAAAAGCATTTATCCACCGTTTTACGGACGCTTCTTTCACAATGGGTCTAATGTTGCTTTCTCTTCTGTTACAACTGTTTACTGCACATTGGTGATGTGAAACATGACGTCAGTGACGCACAACATAATAACACTTCAGATAAAAAGCATTATCTTTGCCTGCGGGAAGTGGGAATGGCGTCAATAGGTGAGTTTTAGCAGGTGCACCTGCGTTTATAAAACCTGTGTAGACCCGCTAATTTTGGTGGAAAAGCAGTACAATATTCACTCCCTTGGTTTTGATCCCCACCTTCTCCTGAGAAACATCTGGCTCTTTAGCTGCTAAGTTCTTCACTATGTTCACCAGCTAGTTGCTGACTTCATATATCTGCTATTTAGAGCTGTCTTGACAAATTTCCAGTTATGGGTGGTATTTCTGGTGTATAATAACTGATGCATTGGTCGCACTTTAACCTTTAGCAGTGTTTGCTAAGTGGGCAAAGCATAATCGTGTTAGTAGTATTCACACAAAGCTGCTGCAGCTCTTTATGAATGAATGATACGCCATACCAATCACTCTAAGAACAAGATTCAGCTTCATGTTACCACTGAAAACGCCGGTTCAGGTTAAGCATGCACCAATAATTCACGCAAGGTATGATGGGGGCTAGGAATAATGTGGATACAGTTGGTTTATCAGAGCTTTGCTGCTGAAAAAAAAGCTGCCTGCTGTGGCTGGTAACCCGCACTAAGTGTAAACTTGGTGTCACCCACTGGTTTGAGGAATACTGTTTTGAAGCCTTGAGTTTGGCATTACAGCCGTCGCCATCTTGGTTTTTAGAAGCCAGAAGTGACCATGTTTGGATGAGAGGGTGGATCCATGCTTTATCATCTAAATGGGACTAGAACTTAAAAACACTTATCAGGAAACTGTTTACAGTGGCAATATATACAATAAAAAGTAGGGTCGTTTTCTCATAAGCTTAAATACAATCTGAATCCTTGCTGCAACCAGTGGAGCTGGCCAATAGAAAAAATGCAGGTTTAAGACACTTCTGTATTGTCTTCACTTTTCAGGCCTGGAGGCTCCGTCCATATTTTATACTGTCAATAGAGTAAACCATAACGGTATAGTTATGGGCTGAAAAACCAAAACAGTGAGCTAAAAGGGGCTAAAAGCTCTGTAGAGTTGAAGGACACTGCAGAGTCTATGTTTCACTGGGAGTGACACTTTCCAAACTGTACATAGTCATTTGATCCATTTTTAATACAGAAACACTGATTAGTGTAGCTTTGAACAAATTGTGTCTTTCATACCCAAAAAATCCTCAAAGTAGCACTGCAACTTTTAACTCAAATATAATCTATGAGATCCATCAAAAACAAAAGCAGCACGTTGTCTCTGTATGTGCCTCTACCCTATTTGCTTATTTTTGGTTTATGTACTTGTACTGTACACCACTAAATAAGGTCTATTTGTGTCTTTGTCCTTCGTTGTTTAATTAAAGGAAATAAAAAGAGTGGCTAAACTGGAGCAGAGACCCAATGCAAATGTCTAGTGCTAATTCATCAACCTGACAAATATTAGTATAATGCTAATATTGTGTGGGTGTCTTGAAACTCCACTGGGTTGGGTAGCTTTCTTCTAACGCAGAGTACGGGCCCCAGAGAGCCACAAATCTCACAGTGAGCCACGTAATCGCTGAGTCATCTGTACTGATCAACAACCTGCAGATATATCAGGGTCACTCTTTGCTTTGGAGCAGCACAAATCCTACTTACTGCAGCTTAAAGTAGGATAATAAAGGAGCTTTTACATGACATTATGAGTGGGTGAATAAGGTGTAAATTCGAGGGTGCGTTTGGTTTTATCTTCCACCTTTTCTCATGGCCTCTTGCTTCATGACCGATTCCTCTTGTTTGCGAAGGCTCTCCTCGTTCATGAATTGCTGTGGAAGAAAAAAAATTATGATGAACGCTCCATTCAGGAATTAAAGCACTCATTTCAAGTGGCCAGTTAAAAGGTTTACCTGTTGCCTGAGCTGATCATCATACCTCTGCCTGGCAAGTTTGTCCTGATATTGTGCCCTCTAGGGGTGATAGAGAAAATAATTCATTATATTTACATGTAAAATACATATTACATTTGTTTTACTGTCAGAATAGTACAGTGTGTCGAGTGTTAATCCCATACCGCTTGGTTTTGCTTTGTCTCCTCTGTGAGAGTTTTCCGTCTCTCCTCGCCTTGCAGGTGGATCTGTTCGCCCTTCAGCTGCTCCACGGCCGCCTCATATTCCTGTTGGGGTGGGGGGTTTGGTTTGTGTTAAGTTCACTGACATCAGGTTTTAGCAGGTACACAGTATCAGCTGATCACAAGATCACATCAGAGGCACTTCCAACTCTTCCAACACCTACTTTCACTTTACTCTGATGCTCCAGCTGTACGGTCTGCTCCTGCATACGAGCCAGTGCCAGCGCGTCTTTGGCATGTCCTGTTGAAATCAATCAGAGGAAAAACTGAGTGATGGTTACACTTCTGCCTACAACATACTGTACATTAAAAAGGTGCAATATGTAAGAATTGGCCACCTGTTACATTCACTTTCAAAACAAATACTGGGAAGCAGATCATCGTTAGCTTGTTAACTTAGTGAGCCGTGCTAAGAGTGTTGGTGTTTATATCGCTAGCACAGAATGGGATGTTTGGACTGAGATGGGAGCTAGCTGATTAGCATGCTAACTTGAGTAGATGTCTCTGCAACACAATACACAGACGTCAAAACTGTTACTTTTTTCACATTATATTGACAATTTTAGTTCATTTCTGAATGTTTTCAACTAAAATTCTTACGTAATGCCCCTTTAAAGAGCTTTTAAAAGGTAATGCAGAACAGAACTTATTCATCAGTGTGCTTGCAGAGAGCAGAGCTGATGCTGGAAGGATGAATGAAGTGATTGTTAACAACATGAACAACTATGACTGACACACACTGGGTTAAAAATACACACAGTGAACAGCAGAGAGCATGTTCATGTGCCCATGCTGACATGGAGGGACGGATGTGTGGGACAGGTGATGGGCTGAGCTTGCAGCTGGGACACTTTGTTCCCTCTTTGCTCAGTGACACGCCCACCAAAACTCTTCAACTTTACTGCAGACTGTGGAGGTCAAACAAGCGAGCACATGTGCAGCAAGCAGTCTGCAGCATTGCAAGTAATTCAGCAGCCCGAGATAAAGAACTGCAAGCCAAGTCAATTACACAACTTCAGACTTTCAGGATTAAGTCTGAATACACACCATTAAGGCAAAACTTTTTGTAACAGTCGGGTCAAATTGTTTCATTGTTTGGTGGATGCAAACCACTTTTAAAAAAGTTTAAATGTGATCTATTATGCGCCGAATTAAAGAATGATACCAGGCAGTTTGGCAGTGCTCAAACAACATGATGTCCAAAGTGTGCACATTTGACTGTGAGACAATTAATTCAGCTTAATTTACTGAGTGGAATTCGGCCTGAGGGAAGAAAAGAACACAACGTGCCAACATGGGACAGCTCGTCACGTGCAGCAAATAAATACTAGACTTAAAAAATAAAAACATTACAGCACAGGGATAATGAAAGAAAGTGATTCACACTGTAAATGGTGGTAAAGAATGATTACACACGTGATTTGTCGAGATCCCTTGCAGCTTTTGCAGCTCTCTCCAGCCCAGTCGGATCAAAGTTGCTCCACTTGTCCCCGGGTTTGCCTCCCCCCTGACCTCCCGGTGCTCCTCCGGCTCCTTCACCGGGAGCAGCCGGTGTCTGCTCCTCCGCCGGCGGAGACCCGGAGCCCTTCCCCCAGCCGAAGAGCCACGACATGCTGCTTCAAAAGTGTCCCAGCAACAGGCAAGACTTGGAGTTTAGGTGCCTCCACAATGGTATCTAGTCCATGCTGGCTGGACCAGAGTCAAGTTCACCACAAGGTGAAGAACTTCCTGTCAGACTTTCAAAATAAAATAATTATTAACGACCATTACTATCCCTTTGCAACAAGATACTGTATGTAACGGGAAACTAAAGGAAAGAGGAATAATGTATGATTGATCATATTATAAATTGTTGTACAAACATCTTCGTATTGTTGTTTATATGGCCTATTATTTTGACTTCATCCATGGCAAAAAATGTTTAGAGCATCAGAGTAAACATATATAAATCATAAAATGTAAAGTCAGACAGATGTTTTCTATACGGAAATATCAGTTTCATCCTATCTTGTGGATGTTCAGTGAGTGCTATGCATCTAAGAATTATTCCATCCTCTGACAAATTTGATTCTTTTATTCTGAAATATGAAAACATTACTGTAGGCGAGGCTGCATCTGATGTGGTCCAATACATCCATTTATTAGCCATACATTATCACTGTAAGGTCCAGGGGTCTTCACTTTATTTGTGTGTTAATAGATGTATACAGTTTTACATATGAGAGTGAAATGAATAACATCAGACAACATTTAGGGTGAAATGAGGTGTAACATATTTGAGATTCTGAGCCAGGAAAATATTTTGGCAGCCCTTATAGGCTGTGTACACTAAAGTCACATATGAAGGGCATATCTTATTTCCAATCTGCAGAGTGAATGTTAAATTTGATTGACCATATGGACGAAGATCATTCAAAAATGTTTAATCTATATTCGTTTTCAATTTGACCTTCAAATTCATTACCATCAGAATAGCGTATTGTGTACATCACTGTCCCAGAGATGTCATGCATATTAAGTGAGAAGACTGGATGCCAATACATCATTGTTATACATACATGTAAAATTGAGATAGTATAACCACACAGTGACACCTGTCTTCTATTTAATTGGCTTTATTAAGGTATCATACTGTAAGGAGTCTATCAAAATGGGTTATTTAAGACTAAACTTAAGTGATTTCTTTGCCTTTACTTGAATATTGCAGCAACAATGAGAAAGCATATAGCATATATGTTTAATATAAGAAATGGATGGGTCAAGGACAAATTAAGCAACAGTGTGTAAGTATAGCATAAAATTTGAGGTACTTTATTAAGATAGCCTGAAAAATTACGTATTCAGACAAAGAGGACATTAATAAGACAAAAGAACATAATGGA
This sequence comes from Pagrus major, assembly GCF_040436345.1. Taxonomy (NCBI): domain Eukaryota; kingdom Metazoa; phylum Chordata; class Actinopteri; order Spariformes; family Sparidae; genus Pagrus; species Pagrus major. Next base: position 25,344,558 of record NC_133221.1, on the reverse strand, counting down.
AATATACCAACACCATATACAGTAAACAGTATGTAACTGACCCTGGTTTACAGCAATGAGAGTTGTGAAAGAGGCTCTTACGTATGGTGCCTTCACGTGCTATCGGATATATATATTATTCGATGGTCATGTGTACACTTACGACTCAATTTAGTGAAGCATGTGTTTCATATGGAAACATGACCGAAGCGATATTCACACTTAATGCTTATTTTAATCTCCAGCTGCAGCAAAAAGTACCTGCGTGTCAGTTTACCGGATGGACGAGTTGCCGGAGGACCCTGAAGGCAACAACCATGACGCAGCCCGACGTGCCTTACGTCACGAGAATGCACATTGAGGGCGGGGCTTGAGCTTACATACAGGGTGTCGGTGTCGGCGTGCTGGACAGAAAGGAGCCATCTGTGGTGTAGTGTAGTGTTTATTATCAATTAACTCACTCAGTCAGGAAGATGTCGGCGGTTTGTGTTGCCTTGAGTCGAAATGTTTTGGCTATCAGGAACTCTGGCATGATGGTGGTGAGTACAAAACATTTAATTCAGTGTGAGAACAGACGTGTGTCTTGGGCGGCTACTTTTAGACAGTGTTATCTTCACATTTCGGTGTTTGTATTGATTTATGGTACAATATACAGGCTTAAAGTATGCATTAGCTTGTGTATACTGTAGTGTGTGGTACGACCTTTATCATTTTTCGACCTGTTATAACACACCCTGCTTCAAGGCCAGGTGTTGTAAATGTGGCAGAATATTGAAGAGGCTTGTGCTAGCACCAACTGCTGCACTGAGAAGTGTGGGAGACAATAGTAGAAATATATATAATGTAAAAACAGTCGATGTGTCATTGCTTTTATCAATATACTCAACTAAATGCCTAGTAAGCCTAAGTAAATGAGCTGAGCTGTTGTGCAACTCCTCCCTCCAATTTTAGACTCACATAACAATTTTTGAAAGTCTTTAAGCAGTTAGGCTACACAAATAAGTGTTTACTTGTCATAAGTGTTTAGAAATAGTTGAGTTATTTTGCTGAAGTACACTTTTCATTGTCCTCAAAGAGTCAGTTAGGTAACCAGCGACTGCACAGTGATGTAACACACTGATGCCAGTTCCTCCAGTCTACCACTAGGGGGAGACTCCATAACCTCTTATGCAAAAGAGGTAAACTATTAGGCTGTTTAACAGGCCAAAACAGCATAAAATATAATAACATTAATGTATAATAATGTATTTATATAATGTATAAGTTTGTCTCAAAGATTCATGTTGTTTTTTTTATATATAAACATGTATATGGTTTACATGTGGATACTAAAGGCTTTATTGCAATGGTCTTAATATTTTGGTTGTTTTGACCACATGGTACTTTTATGTTTTATGTAAATATGCCATTTCATTGTACTGTAAAGAATTTATTGTTATTTCATGCAATATATATATATAATATCATAGGACTGGTCGTGTCCTCTGGTGTTACCTGATAGAGTTACCGAGTGCTTCCTATTTTAGCCTTGGTTGGTCCCACCAGCCACTAGGTCACATAATGATGTGTCCCTTTGCACATAAATCTTGCCTTTTTTGTTCTCTATCCTGTCCTACCCGAAAGAAACTGCTTTGGTGGAAGTGACAAAAGAAGTGTATACCTGGAAGAAATTAAAATATGTTGTGAATCATATGAATTGAAGAATCCCCATGTGATACTTCTATTTGATTCATATATGCCGCCTCTATTATTTATTGTCTGTGATGCAGATGGTGCGGTACGCTCAGACTGCCGCTGCCCCGGCTCCTGAGCCCAGGATCAAGAAGTTCCAAATTTACCGCTGGGACCCCGACACCGCCGGAGACAAACCACGAATGCAGACTTACGAAATTGATCTCAACACGTAAGTCATGATTGGGTCCTTGAACTAAAGATTGTTGATCTGTATTTTATTTTATTCTTTACATTTACATAATCAGTGTTATAATCTATTGACATGCTCTTGTTAATATAGCTGTGGTCCTATGGTTCTGGATGCCCTCATTAAGATCAAGAATGAGATGGACCCCACACTCACATTCAGACGCTCCTGCCGTGAAGGTAAGGAACAAACGTGCACATATTAATGTAAATAATTTACACTCAGATGAAAAATGAAATAAAAGAAACACGTTAACAGGTCTGTTTAGTCACCCAATGATTGTGTATCTCTTCAGGTATCTGCGGCTCGTGTGCCATGAACATAAACGGAGGCAACACACTGGCATGTCTTAACAAAATTGACGCCAACATAAGCAAACCGACCAAAATCTACCCACTCCCACACATGTATGTGGTCAAAGATCTGGTGCCTGTAAGTACTACAAGTGTAGTTTCCATTGCTACAGCAGATATTCATGAACACTGGAGCATGGTGACAACTGAAAATTACATGAATTGTTATGGTGCATTTATTAGTTGTTTAAGTGCCTGTTTGAAGTTCTCACTCTTATCATTTCCACCAGGATATGAGCAACTTCTATGCACAGTACAAATCTATCGAGCCCTACCTGAAGAAGAAGGATGGAGCTCAAGAAGGAAAGGAGCAGTATTTCCAGTCAGTGGAGGACCGGCAGAAACTGGTAAATAAACCAACTTCTTACTGTAAGAGTTACCGGCCTACCACAAATGATCTAACACACCTTCTGGCAGCCATGTTGGAGGTCTTCATATCTTGACCACAGAGATCATTTCATATCTGGGATTTTACAGTTGCTAGCTTACCACAGTCCTCTATATAATTTGCTTGTGGAGTTGTAGAGGAGCAAAGAGACCATCTGAATAAGCTGTTCTTCTTCACCCAACAGGACGGCCTGTATGAGTGCATCCTCTGTGCTTGCTGCAGCACCAGCTGTCCCAGCTACTGGTGGAATGGAGACAAATACCTGGGCCCTGCTGTCCTAATGCAGGTGGGTAAAAACACTTGATTTTAGTCCAGAGCCACACTACAGACGGGTTAATGAGCATTTTTACAACCAAAATCGTCAGATGGAGGAAAAATGGAAATAAAACTTTGATAGCTCCCTACCACTAGTGAGGCAAATAATATGCACTCTAGCCAGAGGGTGGTGCCAGAGCAAAGGCCATGTTGTTAATATTTAACCAGATTATCCTCTGGTCACATTGAGGTACACTGAGGTACTTTATCAGCTGTTCTTAATCTCACCTGTGCTTTAGGCTCAATGCTGACGTCAGAATTGGAACGTATGGAACGACTGGATGTTACCATGTCACGTGCATATACATTTAGCATTTTTCCAGTTAAAACATGAAGTGTCAGATCACTTAAAAAGTTTTAAAATGTCTTGAATTCAGTTTTATAAATAAAAGACCTTAAATTCATCAAATATTCTTAAATTTTAATTTGTAAGGTCTTGATTGCCACAAATATTTTATCTTATTTCATATACCCCTCCTTTAATTTTGTTAGTCAAAATGCATCAGGCTCTTCAGAATAAATGTCCACATTTCTGATGTTATAAATCTTATACCCTACCACTAAACCTGATACTGTTTTTCACTTTATACTTACACTTTTCTGTTGGTAAAATGTAGATTACCCTTACTCACACTAATAACCATATTCCTACATAAAACCTACCTCTGCGCTGGACTACATTACATAAATTCGACATACCCTTATACTTACCTACAGTGCTTGAATAAGAAAAAGCTGATCCGTCCAAAAATCTGTCTGAAATTTGTTTTAAAATAATCTCGAAAATGTCGTAAAAAAAAATTCAAATTCAAGTGTCTGATATCTGTAGACACCCTGAATCAGTTCATAACATGATACCCCTAAAACTCATAGTGCAGAATCAGTCACAGATGAAGAGGAATCACGTCATGCACTGAAGTGGGAAATCTGACCCCGCTGTGGTGCTCGATCCTCTGAAGGGAATGCGTGTCTGTCAAATTTCATGGCTTTCCATTCAATAGTTGCCTAGATATTTCACTCTGGATACAAGTTTTTAATTGATTTACCACCATAGATATAAAATGGAGCAAGTAAACAAGAGATGACAACTGTGATATTGTTCTGCAGGCATATCGGTGGATGATTGATTCCCGTGATGAATTCACTGAGGAACGTCTATCTAAACTTCAGGATCCCTTCTCTCTCTATCGCTGCCACACCATCATGAACTGCACCAAGACTTGCCCCAAGGTACTTCAAAAACATTCACACACACTCTCACAGAGTTAATAGAGTTTTAGTTTCTCACTGTCTGTTTGACCCATGTCTCCACAGGGACTGAACCCAGGAAAGGCCATTGCAGAGATCAAGAAAATGATGGCGACTTATAAAGAGAAGAAAGCAGCAGCTTCATGATCCAAAAACAATACCTTCAACTAAGTTAAAAGGAAGAGAAGAGCCAACCACAAACTTTTTTTTCACTGCATCAGCACCTTTTATGATTTCCATGAGTGTGTGAGATGTGAGAGTGTGGATGTGTGTGAGTATGATTGAATCAGGGAGCAGGAGAAGAAGAAGGGAGGCATGAGAACAGGGTGCTGGAAAGAACTGATAAGGAATATATTTGGAGTGCTGCAACATGTTGGACCACATTTCTGCTTTTTGTCTGCACAGTGAAAAAACAAGGCTCTGCTGTACTTACTCTTTGGGTTAAGCTCATGATATTGTATTCAGGCTGTAAATATTTAAATATGTGTTCATTAAAGATGTGCTCAGCTCATTATTGAAGTCAGATAAATGTTAGTGGATAAGAAGAGAAATAAACTGTTGTCGATTGACTATTGCAATATACAATATTGAAGGATATATCGAGACATTTTTGATTGCCAAAAAGGCACACAAAAAACTGTCTCATGTCTCAAAACTGTGTCATTATAACAAGATACTTTCCTATTATATCAAGATATAACCTTATTTCATCAGATTATCTGATGAGTCTTTGTATCACTTAACATCACAAAACCATATCTCAAATCTTTTTGTCGATGCATAATGCACCTTTTGTAAAGCAGACATTTTGACTTGTCATGGCAGGAAAAGGTGTTACCACCAGCATACACAATGGCTCTGTTGTATCCAAGTGTCCCAGTAGGCCATGGAAGTATGACAGTGAGTCAGAATGCACCTCGTGACCCTGAAATTGAAGCGCCTAAGTGGATCACTGACATGGCTTACTGGGACACTTAATGGAATAAAGCCATTGCTGAAAGTTCAGTCTGAAGAATTGGACAAATTAAATTCATACCTCCAACAAATAGGGACAGCATATTGCCAGAGTGCCTGCCAACTGCTGCTAACTGCATTCTGTTTATATATCCATGACTGTAGCTACAGTTAGCTTGTTAGCTCAGTTAGCTGTGCAGCTAGCCTCAATACTGGGAGAGTGATGGCATTAACACCACTAGCACAGGAGCTTTGAACCCCTGGGAGAAAGGTTACAGGCCTAAAAAATGTCTGCTGTCAAAAAAATGGGTGCATCAGGATGTCGTCACTGTTTGTATTTATTCAATAATACTGTGTTTTCATTTGTTCATGGGATTTAATATTAATTTAATTTAATAAAAGCCTAGGTGGGAAGTATATGACCATGCACTGAATTATTACTCTTCCCAGCTTAAGCATGATGTGAAGAAGAAAGCTGGTTTCATCAATTAGCTTAAAAGAATAAGAGAAACCTTAGTATCAAAACTAATTCTGATCAAGGAATACAATTTCTTGCCCCTGAATATGTTTATCAGGTTAACGACTAAAAACAATGGTTATGGTTTGGGGAGAACATACTGTCCAGATGTTTATAAGCAGGAGCTCTACAGTAACCACAGTAATATTACAGTCCAGGTGAATCATTTTTGTCTTTCAATAAAGTATGTGGAATGCTGGAGGGGGATAACCACCAGCCGAAGGTATTCACAACCTAGCAACTCATGTTTTTTCTTATAAATGAATAATGAAGCTATGGAGCATTAGTAAATTAGTTTAGTTGGTTTAAAGCCATAAATTGAATCCTATCAGAACTGCAAAGGATGCCCTACACATATCAATATTTGTAGATTGTGAGTCCTGATGGAAATTTGTAGGATTGGCAAATGCATTAAAGGGACAGACACAGATCAATCGATTTGTGATTTAAATTTTCAATTAAACTAGTATAGGGATTTTTAAATATTTTGTCGGGACATTGAATATCTTCTCATATTGATAAAATGATGAGCTATATGGAGAAACAGAAGAGTACCACACTACCAATGTAGCAGTCTGACATCGCGCTTTCTACATATGGGCACGCTTTCGACTATTTTGGACCACGTGAGTTGCCGTAGCAGAGTATGATTTGTAGCTGAGATAGCTGGATGTTTTGAAAGAGCCTGTCCTGTCTGTCTGCCTGAAGACAGTCTGTCATTACGGCTATGACTTGTGAAAGAAGGTAATGTGAAGGCTGTCATCTTGACCAGAGGATGGACAGGCGTGGTAAGTGTGTTTGAATGCTATTAAATGACGTTAACCCTTCACTCCCTACAGCTACACAGATGTGTTTGCTAACCGTTAGCTCACTAAGGGCGGTAGCTTGTGCTGAAGCTGCTCTGTGCTGACAAATGAAAGCAGACAGAGACCTGCTGTCTGTCTGCGATTTCTCTTACCTCTGTTGGGTTGAACAAACGCTACGATCACCAGGAGCTATTCAGTATTTATGTTGAAAGGTTAATTAACATAACTTTAGCTCAGACCTTAATTTAACTACTATCATTTGCCAACTAATGAGGACAATAACTTAATCTGATCAAAGCTATTAGTAAGCATTTTAATTCCCTTCAAGACTATCCTTCCAGTGTGTAATTAACATCAGAACTGTTCTGCAAATACAAACGAGGTGTAATATAAAGGGTAGTTTCACCTCATTGCTAAAGAAAAGAAAAACATACCTTTTCACCCCCAGTGGTTTCAAGCCATGCAGATGTTTTATTTGCACAGTTGACAGTGGATGATCCATCTCAAATCACTTTTAAAGTCAACAAAGGCATCTCCTTTTATAAACAGACGTCACTGCTGCCCTGCTACTGCTAACACAGGTCCTAATACAAGCACTACTGCAGTAACTACTGCTGCTATAACTGCTACTACCAATACCAATAGTACTAAATCTACTCTACTGTCATGTGGGCTGTTGGTAAGAGAAGTGGTTTGTTTGAAGTAGGAAATCTGTGTGTGAGGTCTCTAGGGAGGACTGATAGTTTACTTTTTTTTTACCAGTAAAGTGTCCTGTTCATGTCTTTGTCCCAATTCTTAAAAAAAAATATGGTATATATGAAATGTTTAAATTTGCAGTAATTGATTGAAATGCTCCCTGATGTTCACTGGCTAGTCACTGTATCGGTCAGGTAGCGTACAGTGGGATCAGATGACCTTCTTGTGCCTGTCTAGTCATTTGTAGGCCTACATATTCATTTCCCTTTTTCGACACACCAGAAAGTTGCCCTGTGTCATGCTCAGGGGCTGACAGTAACACTGAAAGCCTGGACTTTCTTAGAGCAGCAGGATTAATACCCTTGGTGGCCTTGTTGACAGTCCTCTTCTCTTCCAAATGTAGGTAGTCCTTTGAACAGAGTTATTGATTAGAGCCTGGGACAAGGGTAAATTAAAAGGAGGATAATGAATGACTTTCAGATGCCTGGAATTCCTGTGTGTGTGTTCAGACAGTCTATTTAAGTGGGCTGTGTGTAAAACCAGCTGGACTTCAATAAAACATCAAGGAAACATGTAGCTTTATTGTCAAATAGACATGTCTTAGATAGGTAATTCCAAATAATCCGACACACAGCAAACTGTGATCTGTGACTTTAAACAAAAAAAACAGTTTGGTTTGATTACAGACCTGATCATTTTTGGGCTACTTTTGGTAGAGTTTGGCCTAGTTAGAACAAAGCAGGCATGTGATCTGGCCAAATATCTCAGTTTCCCACGTCCTGAGAAGCTTTCACATGATTATACTGCAATCATGTGCATACTGATAAAAACAGATGACTCAGTTTTTTGGTTCCTAGTGCAGTGTGTGTATCGTGCTGTGTATGAAGATTAACGGTGCACTATGTAGTTTTTTGGAACAATTTCTTAAGAGGATTTATTGATTTGAAACTAAACAAACAAACTGACCTTGAAGGACAACACAAAGTCATACTGTTTTACTTTGTTTATATGTGGCGGACCCTGCCACCTTTCTAGCTTCAAACAGTGTTCTGGGGACCTTATTTTCCTCTGAGAACAGCTTGTTTACTCAGTTATGGAAAAAATAATAATGATTGTATTATTGCCTCATTAATATTGTAAATATCTCTAAAAATAAACTACATAGTGCTCCTTTAATGTCCATACAGCAGGTCACCAGCCACAGGACACAAATGATGCACATTTTTACAACCTTAATCGTTAACTTAATAACTACTCGTTTAGATTTGAATGGTTAAATGATAAAAAAAAAAAAAAAAAAAAAAAAAAAAAAAATCACGGGAAAGTATTACTAAATATTTATTGACAACTGTAACTTTTTTAATGTTGAGATGGCTACTTTATCGGTTCTTTGGCGTCGTCGTATGAAGAAATCACGAGTCGATAGTGTGTCTTTTCGCGTCCATTTCTCAGGGAGTGGCAGTCCCGTGAACAGTGTAATAAACAGTGTGTAGTAACCGCATTAAATGTCCCTTTCTTCGCATTTGTTCCTGATCCTGGGTTAATCTGATGCCACACACGGCCGCGGGGCTCGTGTTCAGCTCTGCCTCAGCAGCCGGTCCAACAGGTACCTCAGACAGGTAGCCGCACTTCGAGGCACTGCGCAGGTTAAACACAGCGGGGCTGTGGCAGCGACAGCTCTCTCTTTTACTCACTCTTCATAGCGACTTTATCACTTTCGGGAATATATTTATGTAAGACTTCCGGTCTCGACTGGCGGTAAGTTCTGTCTCTTCCTCAAATGTCTTTTCAAACGAAGGAATGTGGTTTCGTTTCGACGTTTTCCAGGTCTTTTGGAGGCGGAAGCGAGCATCAGGTTAAACAAACAACTAGCTTTACTGCACTTGTTTTTAACTCCTCTGCTGTTGTATACTGTGTATATATGTACTTTACTGTGAGTTTAAAGATAATTTATATCGCTTTATGAGGCATTTTACTCTCGTCCGTAGCCCTTTAAAAGTTAATGTTTCTTGAGGAGCTCACAGTGTTTCCGTCGGGTTTACTGACCTTATTACAGTTGGTGGTAGCTCTTGAATCTCCCACCAGCTCACATATCTGACTAAAGTTTGGTTGCAGAGGGGTTAAATGAATTGAACACCCAAAAGCACTGTTAAAACCACCTTGACCCAAACTATAAATGTAGTGCTGTAAGGTCTGAGGGGTGTCTGATCACTCAGCCGTGAAGTTTATATTAGATTTTTTTTATTATTGTACACACAAAACCTGCCACGTTTTTATCTTCCACCACTGACTTCATACAGAAGTGAAAAGGTAAACCATGTCACCACAAAGCTTTTTTAAAGAAACCTTAAGATATATATTTTTAATCTGTTTCTTCTGAGGGGGCCTTGTCCTTTTTTGCCTCAGTTTTTAAGTCTTCATCATTGATTTTCACACTTTCGTCCATTGATTACATTTTTTCTTTACTGATTTTTATGTGATATTAACATTTGTAAACCTCGCAGTTTCTCTTTACTGTTCTCTATTGTTGTTTTGACTTGTATTGTTTTAGCCTTGCTGCAGGCATGATGTTTGTATGAAAGGTGCTGTATAAAGAAGCCTGACTTGAGTGTTAATATTGACTGAGGGTGTGATTGTGCAGGTCAGTTCACGTGGTGTATGTTGTAGCAGAGGTATTGTTGTGTTAATGGTGTGAAACCTGTAACCTGTAGGTAGTGTGGTGGAGCCGCTGAGCGGACTCCCCTCACCCAGTCCACGAGACCCCCTGCTCAGCCCTGAGTCACACATGGTAAGAACCTCCACAGTGTTTCTGCTCAATCGACCACAAGTGTGGCAAATGAAATTTACTACAGAGAGTTAGATATAGACGAGAAAAGAGGAAAAAATGGGGAAAATTTTATGTGACGGTCGAGAGTCTTTGTGAACAGGCTGAAGTGCTTGTGGTTGTCTGCTTCGCTTGCTTGAATTGAAACCTAGAATGACACATGCCAGCTTTACATGTAATGTTAGAAGTTAGAGATGTGCATGGTTCCCTATAACCCTGATATATTTACAGATTCAGAGGAACCAGTGGTTTTGAATATCTCTGCCGCATTTGGTTCAAGTATCACTGTTGAAAGCCGAACAAGCCGCTGTAACAATCTGGCTTTTCTTTTATCTTCATGTGACTGCTGATAAACTAAGCTGTATAGAAATGAACCTGTATTTGAATCTGACTGGACTGTGTGACTCCTTTGCCTCACCAGGATGCTCAGGGGTATAAGTGGGTGCGCTGGCGGGTGTGGTTGTGTCGCCTGGCTGCCCTGCTGTCCTTTGGTCTCCTCCTGATTGTGTTTCACTGGCGCCCAAGGCTTGGTGTCCTCGCCCGCTGCTGCTCTTGCCCTCTGGCTTTGGCAGATATTCTGCTAATAAGAGTGAGAAAATAATTAATTCCTACTCAGATTTGAAACTCTGGCTGCATTGCTGAAAATGGATTTCTCTCGGCAATGCAAGAATTACAGCTGACCTGTGTGCCACGTTGTCCTACATTAATTTTTATGTTCTTTAAGACACATACAGGACGGGGTTCAAGCTCATAATGGCAGTAACTGACCGGTTCATAAAATATTAGATTGAGCAGTCATAGCTATTATAAAAGCTGCACTGAAATGTTAATTTCTCAGTCCAGTCTATATATTCACTTAATGTTCAATTATGTGTAAACGATTTCCTGATTTTAAAAGTACTGCTTTAACCTTGAAAGACGCACTTGAGTTTTAATGTATATTGATGGCTGAACTGGTGTACATACATCAGCACAAATTATTAGGAATTAGCAGCTCCAATTTAAAATATCTACCTCCAAAAATCCATTTCAGTCAGGTTAGAGGAAATGCTTCGTCTTTCTTCAGCAGTTTCTGACTGGTATTACTACCATCAGTGTGATTCACACTTACCTACTGGAGTATAATGGTGGATTAAACTTTCCATTTTGCACATTTACCATACATACAAACATTCACCCTCAATGCTGCTGAAGATGAACTAAGAATATTTGTACCTTGACTTCATTCTTTACTTTATATGTGGTGATTGTGTCATTGTCTGAATGCAAGTGCAAGATGTAAAAGAGGACCATGTCTACAGCAGTATTCTGTCTTTTTTATGTCTCTGATTTACTGCATTAGATGCTTTCTTTATTGGTGGGTCAGGTGCCTCATTTCCAACAATCACAGATGTATTTTGTGTTATGTTTCCTCAGGACTGTTTTGGCCAGCAGCATGTGGTGGAGGTCCTCACAGAGGAGATAGAGGAGGGCAGGTAAGCTACATGTCTCATAACCTTTAGCCTTTCAACACCATGCACACATCTTATAAGACTGTTAAAAAGTTTACAAGCTTACTTGGTTTGTCCCTTTCAGTTTGGATTTGTTGGGAGAGCTGGAGGACACTGAATGGAGAGATACAGTTCAGCTGTGCCAGGAGAGGGTAAGGGAGCTGCAAACTGTTGTTTTTTTTGCAGATTAATGTGCTCAGGGATCTTCTTTCACAGACTGAAAGTGACCTTAAATGTGTTACAGAAAACTCTGCTGCGTTACTACCTGTTTGAAGGACTGCGCTACATCTGGCTGGACAGAAAAGGAACATTTTGTCGTGTTAGGTACTGAAACAGGAAACCCTGAAACTCACTTCACTGAATGCTGAACAGCTGGATTCATGCTGTATATTTAAATAAAAAGTGTTTTTTATGTATAGAAAGTCAACTATTTCTTACCTTTAACCTTTTCTATTAACCAAAATGTTGAAACCTTCTGTCTTTGTCTGTAGTGTCCTCAATGAGGGCTGGACCTGCAAGGAACTGTATGGCTTCCAAAAGGGCCTGAGTCACCTGGAGCAAAGCTTCAGGTAGGAAAGGATGCAAGAATGGAGAAACTAACTTACTCTTGAACATCAGACTGAGTAATTCATGACATGAATTATTTCAGGAGACGCATGTATGGGCCCAATCTTATTGATGTGCCTGTGAAGCCTTACATGAAACTACTGTTTGAAGAGGTGAGATGGAAAAAATCTGTCTTTTATATACTGCCTCTGAATTTGTTGTGATGGCTTGTTGTGATGGTTGTGATTTTATCAGAATTAAACCTGCTCCTTCCTTTTTGTCCCTCTCTCTTTATCTGCGTCTTCAGGTCATCAACCCTTTCTATGTGTTCCAGTTATTCAGCATCACCCTGTGGATGATTGATAATTATTATATTTACGCCATATGTATATTCATTATCTCCATTCTGTCCATCTGTATCTCACTTTATCAGATCCGCAAGGTGAGCCTACAGTTGGATACTTGATCTGATAATAATGTATTTGTTTAGACCTCAAAATAGATGGAAAAGTTATTAAATAAACCTTATTTGATGTTACTCCACAGCAAAGCGTCACTCTCCGCAGCATGGCACGGTTAGTCACAAATGTCACAATACGGAGAAACTCAGAAGGTGAGTTTATGCAAATGTTTTCTTCTACTTCCAATATGAATTATTTTTATCGTTCTTTTCTTCTCGATCTTTGTGGATGTGTTTTTTGATTGGCATATTGTTCAATTAGCATTGCAGTAATGTGCTTCCTCTGAAGGTGGAGCAGTGGCAGATCTATTAAAAACAAAATGAATAGCTAAAGACTTTTGGCACAGAAAGAGTTTTATCCTGCTAAAGGATCAAGGCAGAAGGCAGAGAGAGAGCAGAGTGTCTTGATGTTAAAGAAACACTTTGGACCACCTTAGTTTCCTGATGAGTTGTGGGCTTGGTGAAGAGGTTTATAGTTTTGATTTGTAGCCATGGTTTTATGTAGTGATGAATAACCATCATTCAAAGGGGGTCAGAAACAGTAAAAGATGGTTTTGAGTTGCCAACTGATACCATACCCAGGTGCTGTCTGAGACAATAATAGCTGCCATGTGTTCTCCATAAATAGGTGCATTACTGGAACCACCATTGTTTCAGTTTCCCAAGTAGTGGTTTAACTCTTTAGTAGAACTTAACGCAATCAATCGTACCTCGTCGGGCATTGTAGTTGTCAGTTCTACATCTTTACAATTCAAATGTGCTGAACAATGGATGAAAAAAGTTACCATGGATCAGTTGCACTCAGGATAATAGATAAGGAGGTAAATCAGGAAGTAATTGTGTTTTATTAGGCCAAGAAAAGCCAGACTGCTTCTGTCTAGTCATTCTGTATTAAACCCATAACTCTTTAAAAGGATACTCATTTCTAGTTGTGTGTTTTCTCAGCGGAGGAGTGTGTGAGTTCGGAGGACCTGGTCCCCGGTGACTGTATAATCATCCCTCAGGAAGGTCTGCTGCTGCCCTGTGATGCTGCCCTGCTGGCTGGGGAGTGTCTGGTGAATGAGAGCATGCTCACAGGTGATCATCAAAACAACACCACCAGGCAGAGGGCAGCTGCAAAGATATGTCATATTTGCAACATTGCACATTTGCACAGGCACATTTATTATATAATGCACAAGTATGTGTGTACATACAAGGACAGTTACTGTATATAGTATGTTTATCTTTATTCAAATAGTTTTTATTATATTTTCTATTCAAATTGTTATTTTCTTCTTCAAATATCTCTTTATTATTGTCTCTATTTTTTGAGACTTCTCTGTGCTGCTACTTATTTCCCTCTGTACTGCTGTGTTACCTGTGAATTTCTCCAAAGGGGATCAATAAAGGAACATCTTGTCTTGTCTTATCTTATTTTATAACTTAAACTTTATGATAATTGCCATGATCACTCGGCCCATGACACACCTTCAGAGTAACTTCAGTGTTGCGTTGCAGCAGTTTTCACTTTAAATGTAGGATTTAATAAAAAAAACACTTTAAACTGGGTCAGGTCAAGAAAAGGGGAAAATCCAGTAAATGTGGCAACAAAAGCCTGATTCCAGAGCTCTGAATAGCATCTCTGATATGTGAAACTGAGGTGAAATCCAGTCCAGCATCAGAACAAAAGCATTTGCAAATCATTGAATACAGTCTCCAGATTGTTTTTCATTGAGGAGTACATGTATTCATCTGTGTGCATTATTCCTGTGTCCAGGTGAAAGTGTCCCAGTGCTGAAAACCCCACTGCCTGCTGGTGAGGGGACGTACAGCTCAGAGACTGAGCGAAGACACACCCTCTTCTGTGGCACCCAGCTCATTCAGGCAAAAGGAGGTGGGCCGGGAGGCAGCGGTGCTGTTGCTGTGGTCACAAGCACCGGTGAGTCTAGAAAATGATGAGCTGAATTGTTAACTTCTTAGGGAGATGTCAGTTAAAGGAAACCTGTGGAAATTTTGACATATAGTAGCGAAATGGAACAGCTTTGTTATGAGCAGGTCCATTTTGTTTCTTTTGTTTGTGCATGGATCTAAACACTGCAGGTTTCCAAATTTCCTATAAAAAAACAGTTTTGCAAAGAGTTTATAAGGAAGGAACTGTTTGTAAGAAGTCAAGGACACACACGATGTGTTTTGGTGAATCACAATGAATATAAACATAACTTTTGTTCGTTTACAGGGAAGCTCCACAGGGCGCCTTTAAAAGCTTACCGTTTGCCCTCCAATTCAAGCCAGTTCTCCTTTTCATATCTGCTCCACAGGGTTTTTCACAGCCAAAGGTAACCTGGTCAGCTCCATTTTGTATCCTCAGCCGACCAACTTCCGCTTCTACCAAGATTCTGTCAAGTTCCTGCTCATCCTGGGTTGTGTTGGTAAGAGCTTTAGCAGAGACCTGCCTTATTTTGTTTAAAGACTCTATGAAGAAACGAATGTTGTCTGTATCTACTGCTGAGTTACTTAAGACTTTTAGGCAAATAATTTGTCAGCAATTCCAACATTTTCCAATCTCGTCCTTCTTTCTTCAGCTCTGAGTGGCACCATTTACAGCTTCGTGGTGCTTTTCAGATCCAATGTAAGTCCACACTACAATGCAAAGACCACATAATTTCTGGCCTGTCTATATTTGACATGGCAACAATAAATGAAGAGATATCACTCACTTGTGTCTGAATGTGTGTCCAGGTGACCTGGATGGAGCTGATGATTAGGAGCCTGGATATCGTGACCATCGCAGTGCCTCCTGCCCTGCCAGCTGCCATCACCACGGGCACTATCTACGCTCAGAGCAGGCTGAAGCGGCAGGGCGTCTTCTGCATCAGTCCACCACGCATCAACATCTGCGGCAAGGTGTCAGTCTTCTGCTTTGACAAGGTGAGAATGAGGACGTGTGGGGGACAGTCATGACCACTTGACATGTTGAAGTCGCCTTTCATCAGAGTACTCTTGTTTCTCCAGACAGGTACTCTTACAGAGGACGGTCTGGATGTGTGGGGAGTGATGGAGGGGGGACCTGCTGGTTTCTCTGAGCTGGTCCCAGAGCCCAGCCTCCTGCCCCCAGGGAACATGCTCACAGGCCTGGCCTGCTGTCACACTGTGACACTGTTGCGAGATCAGCCCCTCGGAGACCCTCTGGAGCTCAAGATGGTCGAGTCCACTGGATGGGTATGACACTATAAAGCTT
The DNA here is from genome assembly GCF_040436345.1 of Pagrus major. Taxonomy (NCBI): domain Eukaryota; kingdom Metazoa; phylum Chordata; class Actinopteri; order Spariformes; family Sparidae; genus Pagrus; species Pagrus major. The sequence goes on along the minus strand of NC_133221.1, from coordinate 25,328,841 downwards.
ATTTTATTTACTTCAAGAGGTGCTTGACTAGAACTTAGTACTGTTCAAAAATGTTCACTATTTGTACAAAAACAATACTTTTTGATACTTTAAAACCTATATCTCAAATATTGTTTTGTTTTTCAATGCCCTCTGCAATCTATTGTCATAATATGTCATCTTCATGTGAACTTAATTCAAACCATTATCTTAAGACTTGTATTAGATCTTGAACTTGCAGTTATATGGCACTTTTACGACAACTGAAAGCACTTTTGAACACATCTTTACATTGTATCTAATTTTCCAGACGCTCGAGGAGCCAGAGGGAGATGGAAAGGCGCTGGATGCAGAGTTTGGAGGCCACAGAGTTTTGGCTGTTATGAGACCTCCAACTCAACGGCTCTCAGCTCAAGGACCTGTGAGTAACCCGAACATCCCTCTCATGTAGACCTATCAATGGGGCAAATTTTTTATAAATGCCTTGTACAATTATTTATCTGTCCTTTTTTACCATAGTGCTATATTTTGATCATGTGGTAAGTGTATTAAATTACAAACTGAATTAAATGTAGATGTAGAAGTGGGTAAACATCAGTTACCTGCTTTGCTCACTGATGTCCCTAATATGTCAACTTCTGTCTGGAGTTTCCACTTAAACATCACTGTTATTCTTCTCTTCCATTCTGCTGTTAGTCCACGAGAGAGGCAGTGGCCATTGTGCAGAGGTTTGCCTTTTCCTCGACCCTGCAGCGGATGAGTGTGGTGACGGTGGCCCGCGGGGGACACTCAGCTCTCGCTTTCATCAAAGGATCCCCAGAGATGGTGGCTAGCCTCTGTCGGGCAGAAAGTGGTCAGTATTTTAGTATCAGTAATGAAAATAATAATATTTATTTAACATGTAAATATACAGTTCAGCATTTTAAATGGAAATTATTTTATCACCAATTCCTGTCAATTATTGTCAGTGTCAAATAGGGATGCTTTGTGCTTACAGTGCCGGCACAGTTCTCAGGAAAGCTGCAAAGCTTCTCCAGTGAAGGCCTCAGGGTTCTTGCACTCGCCTATAAACCATTAGACAGCAACACTGACTTTAGGACCATCGAACGGTGAGAACCCAGTCTGTAATTCTGGCTTCTTTGCAGCTCTGTGGCAGAGCCATTTTTGTTTCCTAGAAATGATGCTGTAAACACAATAGATTAATGCAGCTGTATGTCTTTCACAGAGGGGAGGTAGAGAAAGACATGCACTTCCTGGGCTTGCTGATGATGAAAAACCTGGTAAAACCGGAGAGTGCCAAGGTCATTAACATCCTGAGACTTGCACAACTTCGCAGCATCATGGTCACAGGTGGGAGTTGTTTTGTATTTGTATAAAAAAACATAGTTAAAAAAGACCCTTGACTTTGTTGTTATTGAGGCATTAAGATGCCAGCATCAACATCATGTTAAATCTAGTTTTGTCCTTCTCCACAGGAGACAACATTTTAACAGCAGTCAATGTAGCAAAAAGCTGTGGGATGGTGGGATCTGATGAGAAGGTGATATTCGTCAACGCAACCCCCCACACTGCCCAGTCCATGCCCACCCTGAGGTTCAACCTGGAAGACGGCGGGGCAACGTCCACCCAAAGCTCCGTAGAGGTCATCACTCAGGTTGGTCCTGCTGACACACAACACTCCTGAACACTCACTGCTTCTCACTCTGTTTATGGGTGCCAAAGGTATATTTTAGACACCTGTAAGGAGAAGGGTTGTTGTGTGACAGTTATGACATTCTGAGGCTGTTTGGATTACAGCCATGATTTTGCTACTTAAGAATAAATATTTAAGGGAATGACATTCAACATGTGTCATGACTGAGTGGGATTTTTTCCCACGCAGCCATGCTGTAGGACCCGAAGGACAACAGTGATAAAGTTTGATTGGAAATGGAACCTTAATATTCGTCCTTATCTGCACTCTGTGTGTTTAATAATTAAGTAGATATCGCTGTTATTGATGCTTTTCTTCTCTCCTCTCAGGGCCTGTACCAGGGTGGTTTTGGCTATCACTTGGCTATAAGTGGCAAGTCCTTTGCTGCCCTCTGTGACCATTTCCCTGAGTATCTGCCAAAGGTACTGTGTGTTATATATTCCCAGCGGGAACAGTCTGACAGTGGATATGATAACTAGGAGAGTAGCGATAAGGAAAATAATTAACTTATAGTTTGGTTCAAATAGATTCATTAGACTGACACTGTATTTCAAGCACCATTTTCTCTTGAAGAAGAAAGATGATGAATGTATGAAGTCAGTCAAGTCAAGATGTGATCATTTGCCATCATTTTTTGTCATTGCAGGTTTTGTTGCGAACCACTGTATTTGCACGCATGACTCCTGACCAGAAAACCCAGCTGGTGAAGGAGCTGCAGAAGCTGAAGTGAGTCCAGACACAAAGAGGAAGAGTGGGAAACTCAGAGGAAGAACAGAAAGAAAAAATAAACCCAGCAGAGTAGAAATATACTGAGGGCAGCAGAGAATTGAGAATTAGGAAAAATCGAACCCTCATTATCTGTTGTGCAGTATTTGTGATTATTTTAATTTAAATTGTGAAGTACTGCTGGTTAATACCTGACTTTAAATAAGACACTAACTATTATTCAAACCTGTCTCTTTAATACAGCTACCGGGTGGGCATGTGTGGCGACGGGGCCAATGACTGTGGGGCTCTGAGATCTGCTGATGTTGGAGTTTCCCTGTCTGAAGCCGAGGCTTCAGTCGCTTCACCTTTCACCTCCAAGACTAACAACATCAGCTGTGTGCCGCTTCTTATCAGGTGAGGAAATAGGAGGTGTTTAAAGTGTTGAAATAAGAAAATAATTAAATCCAACCAAACCAGGATTGTTTATGGAACAGTTTGTGCAGTAGAGATACAATAACACATTTTTCCCTCTTTTCTGTGCAGAGAGGGCCGATGTTCTCTGGTCACCTCCTTCAGTCTCTTTAGATACATGGCCCTCTACAGCCTCATTCAGCTGTGCTCCGTCCTCACCCTCTACACGGTGAGTAGCAGTGGAACTCGTCTCAATTTTTAGATCAGATGTTATGGAAAACCAAAAAATGTTCAACTTAAAATAAAAGATATTGTGAAATAAATATACATAAACCTTTTTATTGCTTAAAGAACTCTCATTGAACCATGTGACTTGTTGATGTGTGTGTCCAGATTAAGACGACCATGGCCGACCTGCAGTTCCTGGCCTGTGACATTTTTGTGGTGTCCGTGCTGGCCATCGTGATGGGAAGGGGAGGCCCCAGTGAGGAACTGCACCCCCGCAGACCCCCAGCCAGTCTGATAACTGTGCCTGTCCTGGGCAGCATCTTCATCCACACCTGCATGGTCATCGTGGGCCAGCTGTCTGCGCTCTTCATCACCACCTCACAGGACTGGTCAGTAAAAATACAATATCTCAGATTTTAAAGGAGGACCAGAACCACAGCTACACATGACACACTTGAATCTACTGTAAAACTTCCCTCCCTGTGTTTTTTAGGTATATTCCACTCAATTCAACAGTTTATGGAACAGAAAATCTGCCCAACATGGAGAACACCAGTGTGTTTGCCGTGGCAGGTTTCCAGTACATCATCATGGCTGTGGTGGTCACCAAGGGCTACCCTCACAAGAAACCTCTCTATCACAACTGTGAGTCATTCCAAGGATGATGCTGTTCATTGTTGTCAGCTTGATTAAATATAATATTACAAGTGAAACGTATCAAAGTTTCTGAACTCAGATGTTCTTCTTATGTTTGCAGTGATTTTCCTCAGCCTACTGTTTGTCCTCCTTGGCCTGATGACTTGGCTGGTGGTATATCCTGGGCCTTTAGTTTGTAAACAACTTCCAATGTACAACTTCACTGATATGGGTTTCAAAATGCTGCTCGTCGCCGTGGCTGCTCTCAACTTCCTTATTTGTTTTATTGTGGAGGTGAGTGATGATGGACAATTATTTGTATTTGTCTACTTACATGAATAGCCGGCTCAGTTATTAGCTCCAACACAAAGCAGATGAGACACGTGACTTTTGTCTGTGGATATGGTATAAAATGTTTGAAATATTCTCCTTCATAAACAAACAAGTGAATGTGGTCATCTGAAGTTCATGTCACTTGCTATAAAATTGACATGTTTTCGATGCAGAAAAACTCCATATATGTCCATAGTAACTTCTCTTACCACTCCTGGATTCTCAGTATTTTCAAAACCATCATAATTCATCATAATATTCTTACTCCTGCTCGCTTGTACCTCATTTATATACGAGGGTGGTCGGTCAATGTTTGCTCTCTGCCTCCATAAACCAAATTTACAAAAGTCATGAAAAAATGCATCCATAAAGTGTGAAACCTCAGCTTTAAATGCAAAGCACAGCTTTGTTATCATGAAAAATTCAAATATCATTAAAATTTACTAAAGCGTTGCTTCTGGTACAGTGGAGCAGCACAGATTCCTCAACATTTCATTTGATAAGCTGTTTTTTTTCTCTATTTTTGGCTGTTTAAAGCTGCCGTTTCCTATTTTCTTTGGATTCTAGAGGTTTTGTCTACGGTGGCCCTGTGGGTCAATACACATTTCAGAAAACACGACAATTCACGAATGTTGTCGTGTTTTCCAGAATGTTGTGTTTTGGCTCTCAGGGCCACCGTATTCCTCCTCTCTACACAAAAACGTTATTATTAAGTATATGTTGCAATATAATTACACTAGATAACGCTCACCACAGTGTATCCAATGTCTAACGCATTGAAACAGATACAATCTGCTCTCTGTAGTACAAGGAGAACATGGGTGATTTCACATTTTGGCCTGCCACATTCTGAGAAGAGCAGGTGTAAATAAATGTAATAAAACAAATGGCTGTATTCCATTTATTGTGCTTATATTGTGGCTAAATGTCAGCGCTTACAGGGACACTTGAACGGAACAAAGCCATCATCAGTGTTATTAGTAACTCAAGTGCTTTTCTTACTAAGACAAGTCAAAATGTCTGCTTGCTGACTGTTTCCATCATTGACAGACATTCCAAGCTGACGATCCCATTGTATGTTCATAAAAGCTCTTTGTAACTGTTCAGTTGCTGTTTTTCTCCCAGGGGCTGATAGATGCAGGTATCCTGAACTGTCTTCGGTCGCTGTGGGGGAAGCGTCAGTCAAAGAAACTGTACAAACGTCTGGACGTCCTTCTATACAACTCCCCATTATGGCCGCCTCTTAATCAACCCCTGTACCCCATAGATCACACAGTCATCAACCTCAGCTAGCATCTACTTGCCCCTCTGTGGTACACTTTCAGTCACCTGAGCCAAACAATGCTGTGGATCCACAAAATCCACAGCTTGACCAACAATGCAAAGTCATGTTTACCTGTGTTAATAAAAACTATTTTTATGTAAACTGGAGTAAAGACGTTTATATTTTCTATCAAGTGATTTAATGCTGTGGTCCTGGGGGGTTATTGTGAGCTGCTTAGGACAAAAGCACCAGCCAATTAAATGAATGAAAACACATCACAAAACAAGTGACATTTTTTGCAAATCATTTTATTAAATCAGTATTTACAGGCAGTTTGTGTTCTCACCCAGAGCTCAGCTAACCCCGTCCGTCTCCTGCTCTGCTGCTAGATTTCCTGAACTAAAATCTCTTACCAGTATTGTGAATTCTCCCTCGGATCAGTTTCTTGAACTACAGTAATAAAAATCAACAACCAGGAAGTTAAGATGTGATACAGGAGGCACAAGCTGAATTCAGCCATTACAATAACTTTTCTATTGATGGTGTGCACCACTGAATATGGCTTTATTGAGATCTCTTCTCCGTTTGAACAAATAAAAAGGTGAAAAACTTAAGAACATCTACTGGGCACAATGGTCCTGGTCACTCAGCCAGGTAGTCAGCTCACATACAGCTGTGTCTCCATGATCCATTTCAGCAGAGGACCATCAGTTACTGAACAATCACACCAGGGGTGATGTTACGGTTTCTGTTCTGTTACATGACCCAGATGCCAACAGACAAAAAAAAATAAAACTGGCATTCATTCATCCTGGGACATCATTTCAGATACATTTCATCGCACACTCTACAGCACTGTTTCTATCAAAGTGCCAGCCCAAGCTTTAATACGGACATTTGCTGTTTGAGCAATCAAACCCGCTGGAAAAATACAATCTTAGTTCATTTCATTCATTCAGTCTCGTTCACTTGCACCTGAGTTCCTACGTACTGTACGTCATTGAAGGACATGAAGAAACGAGCACACCGCTGACGAGCTGGAGATATGACAGAGAGGCTTGTCGAGTACAGCAGTAAATTCATTCCCCCACCTCCCTCGAGCCGCTGCCAACAGCACCTTCACATCATGACATCTGAATTAACTGATATATGTACAAGTCGATTTTAAAATGGGATTTTGGTTCATTTCGATTAAAATACTGCTCTGACATTGCTGCTATCTCATACAAAAAGGCAGAAAAGCTACTTAAAAATGGACTTAAATCCATAATCTTCTTTTCATTTTGTCTTTTTTTTCTGCTTTTACTTTTAAATAGAAATAATGATGTTACAGTCCAAGGAAGACAGCTGAAAAGCTTAAAAAAAAACAAAAAAACATAGCTTTAACAGAACTCGTCGGATAAACAACTTGACACACATGACCCTTAACCTCAGTTTTTAAAAACAAATGGCAGTCTACATAATAGGTGTGGTGATGATGCTAACAGCACAGTTACAGGGCAGGTACCAGTTAAGACACCACGAGCTGCAACACTGGGTGTCTGAGTTTTGACTGTAAGGAGAAACCGAAACGTAGCATTTAAGACCGTTTTAACACCAAACAAAGGTTGAGAAGTGTAATGTTTCCCATTTCATAAAAACTGCAGATATGTTTATTTAAAAAAATCTCAATTCTAAATACTCTTAATGAACGTGTTATTTGTGGTGTACGTATAATGTGAAGTTCTTGTATCTGTACTGTAGATATCAGAGCATCCCTAGCATAGATAATAAAGACAAGCAAGAAAACAAAAAGATAAAAACTTTGTCAGCAAACATCTGAAAAATTAAAAATGTGTGTAAAAGTTTGAGAAGTGATGTCTGGTATTATTGCTAGGGAGAAGCTGCTGCCCAAGTACCAGCTCATCTCATTTTGCTATGGCCCGTCACTTCTCCTCTCTCTGCCGCCCTCCGTGTAAGTCTTTGCTTCCGCCTTGCAGGCGTCCTGAGGCGGAGTGGCTGGGGACTGGAGGAGGAGGAAGATGGAGGTGAGGGGCCTTTCTTAAAGGGATCATCACAGTGAGTCCAGAAGATGTCCATAATCACAGTGTCAAACAGACTGGAGTGGGGGGGAGAAGAGAGCACATTTCCATCTGACTTCCTCCCGGAGTTCCTTGCTCCCTGTCAGTTCCACACGACTGATAGTGGGAGGCAGCAGCGTGGCTGTACTCGCAGCCCGTCTGATAGATTGGAACCAAAGGAAGGAAGTTTTAAGATACTTTGCTGTCTTTGCTCTCAGGGTGCCCTCGATCTCTCTCCCCTCAATGGCTGGGTGGCCCCGGGGCCCACTTATCTGTGCTGTCGGAACCCTTGGGTGCCGTCTGGCTGCCCCACAGTGTGATTGTTAGATCGGGTGTCCTCTGAAGGCAATGTAGAGTTATTGCGCCCTGGCCTGGCAGAAAGACAGGAGACAGGAATAAATTAGAGACGGCAGTCTTTAACACGTGCCAACTGCTGGGCAGAAACTTTTTCCAGGACTGTCCTAATTTCCAAATCCCTGTAGTCTACCAACAGACAGGTATCCACACATGATTTTAGTTATAGGATTGCCTCTTGGCTTTGAGTTTCTCGGTTGCTTTTCTATTCGTTTTGGCACATTTCACAGTAAACCAAATCCAAACTCAACACAAATGAAAAGAACCATTCAATGAAATTCTGCAAAGCTGCATCAGAAAGCTTCTTGTGATTATCTTTAGGCTCCACTTCCTGTAAATCAAAACCCTGCCAAGCCAAACGCAGAACTAAAGCAGCGTGCCTCTGCCAGTTGTAGTCGAGAAAATGAAAGCAAAAGTTACACACCAGGAGGAGAGGTCAGCTAGGGTCTTCACATCCTTTCTGATGAATTCTGACAATTCATCAGGGATTCAGCTGGAAGTAGTCCCATTTTTAGTGGCTACTGCTTTAGTTCTTATTCTGATTTTTAGTTTGTATTGGTAGGAGAGGCTGATTTATAGTTTCAACTACAGGTTTGTTCATTTATTTGTTTTTGAGCCTTAAAATAACACCTATTCATTAGCCGGCCTTCTCTCAGTTGGAAACTTGGCACACAAAACGTTAAACAGTCTTAAATACAACTATGGGAATACACAATAGCTACAGCCCTCAAGCAAGGCCTCATTAAGCTGTGAGTAAAACCTCTACACTGTCAATATTTGTGGATGATTACCGGTCAGTGTTGGGCTTGTCCTGAGGCGTCTCCTCTGGGCAGGCGCTGCCCAGTATTCTCTTCCTGGCCTCTGCGTACTCTGCCTCACGCTGGGCCAGAGACTTGACCTGTGGTGTAGGCCTGTTCTGATTCAAGGGTGATCCCAATGACCCGTTACTTGCGGGCCGCTTCAAAATGCGTATCTGAGGTGGAGGTGCTGCTGGTAGAGAGTCGTCCTGTATCACCATGGTTGTCCTCAATGGAGATCGTTGAGAATTATTACTGGACTCCCTAGAAGCAGACCGACAGGAAGCAGACCACGCAAAATTAGTAATATGACAGACAGGAAGAGGCTAATACTTTTAAGTGGGGGCGGTGGTGCTGATAACAGCTTAGATGATACATGCATGGCCAAAAGACTATTACTGTTTCAGTTTGTTCATACTCATCAGCAAAGTTACATACTTAAAAGACAATTTCTGAAATGTGCAGATCTGCTATTCAATTCAGCTCAATTCAAAAATATGAATACATGAATTCATAGATTAAAGGTGCACTATGTAGTTTTGGGAAGAAATTTCAATCAGAGGAGAAAGATCTTCATTGACTGATTTTAATGCCTAAACAAACTTACTAAACAAATTCTCAGGATAAACAATCAATAAACATTAAAAGGACAACACAATTTCATACTGTTTTAAAGTACTTTGTTTATATGTGGCGGACCCTGCCACCTTTCTAGCTTCAAACAGTGTTCTGGGACCTTATTTTCCTCTGAGAACAGCTTGTTTATTCAGTTATGTAAAAAATATCATTATTACCTCATTAATATTGTAAATATTAAAATTCAGAGTTTGAATTTCTTCTCCAAAAGTGCACAGTGCCCCTCTAATAAAATACATTTATATACTTCTTTTCCCTCCATAAAGCCTTACTTTTCTCTCTGGCTGATCCTTAGCTTCTCTTCTAACCGTTTTTCCATTTCCTGTGGGGGGGAAACAGTCCAAACATACATTAATGTAAACAAACAACATGGTCAGATTAATATGGTGTAGGAGGAAGAGGTGGTTAGCGAGTCACAGAGTGGCTGGAAAACAGGATTCAGTTACAAGCTATTTATACATGTGTAGGACAGCTGCCAAGTCATAACAGAGAGTGCTCAGCTAGCAAACATTAATCTGCTGATGTTGCCAGCGAGAATTGCCAAGGTAGATTGAAGGATCATTTTTAAATTACGTTTTACACTGACTAACACCAGAAGGTTAAGACGATAATGATCTGTAACTTCAGCCTGACAAACTTGACCAACTTCTTCTCAGCGCCACGTTCTTGACGTCACGAGCTAGCAATAGTCTGCCAAAGTACCGTGACGACGGCTAATGTTAGCGTTAGCTAAATGTACTAACTTGCCAGTTTGGCAACAAAACTAGCTCGAGAGCAGGGTTTTACCAAACAACATGGCCGAAAATGTTGTCCAACAACAATTTGGACTGGTGAACTAGCGACATGAAATCACAAAGTTAACTCAGGAGTATGCATAGTGAAAGCCAGGCTCCATAGAAAATGTGCGAACTTAAATGAACTGAATGTAATGGCTGCTGTACCCAATATAACAATCGGCGTGACGATTGTTCTTGCAAAGTTGGGGTAACTACTTATGTTTACTTTATTACGGGGACATTTCGACGTTACGAATGTAGCTAAATCGCTGCTAAGCTAACGTTAGTCGTCTATAGGATGGTTCCGTTAATGCTAGCTAATCGTTATTGCGGTGATCAGTGTTTAAGATATGAGTTGTTAGTGTCACAAAACACATGCCGAGTGACTTTAAGGCGAGTGTGTGTCGTGTATGGGGTTCTTGTTGTCTTGTGCGAGGGATGTAAATTTCACCAATAAGTAAACCAACATTGATTAGACACATTTTCCATGTTAGCCATAGTTAGCTTAGCATTTGCTCACGTCAAGCATTTCAGCAGGAACATTAATTTCGTGGGTTTAGCTCGCGTCATGTACATTCGTAAGCTGGCCAGCGTTAGCTAATAAACAGATATATTGGGGTTATATCATTCGAGATTAGTTAGAAATAGTCAACGTCACTTGGCTGGTCTGCGTTAAGCCTGTCTCGCTCGCTAACGTTAGCTAAGCTAGTTAGCTACTTGACGTTGGCTCGCCAAGTTTCTTAAAGCTAACGTTAGCTTTAGCTACATTGTTGGCCCGTGTGAGGAACATCGTTGCGAGAACTTCTAAAAACAACCATGTAAATACAGAGAAGCTACCAAACGGGAATCCCCTCTTTAACTGAAGGTATATTGAACCTTTCATTATTTACCCCACTATCAGCAGCTTCCTCCCAACTTTCGACGACCTCCTCATCCATGTTTCATTTTGCTCACACACGCTGTCCTGGGCTCCTTCAGACCCGCCTCTCGGCTGTCCGCAGCCTTTGACATCACACTGACGGGTTTCCCCACCGCATGATGCTCCTCTACACAGCTGAGTAGAAATGACCTGAAGAGGCTCATCTCGGTAAAGTGTCAGTAAACAAAGAACAAACTTCATGTATTTTGTAAGAAGAAGTAGGACGTCTTTTACTGTTTGCTCTAAACATGCCACAGGTGTGAGGAAATCTGCCACCACTTCCGTATTTGCTGCAGCTTTCCCTCCGTATTTTAAAAAAAGGGGGTACCACAAGATTATTATTATTATTATTATTATTATTATTATTATTATTATTATATAGTCAGTTTAAAACACAGAAATAAAACAATAATTCTTGCAGCTTTTATTGTGAAAAGCATAACAAATGTGACATTCAAGAGAGATTTGGCAACATAACACAGTATTAAAGTCTCTATTTTAAGCAAAGTATTTATTTCTTGAAACAGTCTGAATAAGAAGAGGCAAAGCCACTATAGTGTAAATGCATATCTGATGAATTTCTTTATTTATCTATTCAGTTTCTATGATAGCGCCTCTTTAAAATGCAGAGATTCAGGCTGGCATTGGCAGATCATTGAATGGCAAGCACTGTGTGCACACATATTCCTGCTGTGGCCCTTCCTCCTGTGTAGACACCACTTCAGCTCTACTTATGGTGCTGAACTTTGTGTTACAGCAAACGTATCATGAGTCAAAGGTCTTCAGCCGCACAGTCAAGAACATGAATCCTTTCCGAGATGGATTATTTGTCTGGTATCACTTCTTTTGTTGTTTACTGAAAGCTGTCAGACACCTTTGATCACATAAGAATGTTAAATACACTACAGTGCTACTATTATGATTTTTTTTTTTTTTAATGTACTGATACTGAGATTGTTTTATCCATACTTCTGATTCTGATTCAAAGTCAAAGATTACTATAAATCTCCATTTTATTTTAGGTTTAGGTTGTCTTCAGTGTCTCTGAGGTATAAATGTCATTATTTCCAAGTACAGGTTGATATTCTTGGCCATGTGTTGAATATTTTGGGTTGGATTGTTTGCACAAAGAAAACATTTTCTCAGCTTTTCCTTCCTGTTGCGATAAGGCTGTTTCTGTTTGGACACATGAGGGCAGTGTGGATCTGTCACACCACAGCTGATGTTTTACAGTTTGAAACACAGAACTGAAGTTTGTCTGGACTTTATGTTTAAGCTTTATGGCCTTTATTGTTAACACATATGCATAAAGTACTGGACAAGATGAGTTATAGTGTGAGCACAGGTTGTTTTCATCTGAGCATAAAAACTAATTTACAACATTTTTTTAACATATTTGACCAAATATTTTACTTATTACATGTTAAACTGTTAATTATGGTGATTGACATGACTGATGTATATGTGCTTGTGTGTGTTTTATCCTAATCCAGTGAAGTAAAGCAGACCTCTTGTAAAGTCAGACAAATATGTTAAACTCATCAGTCGTCCACATTGTGTTGTAGGGGTGTATTGAAAATCAAAACGAGACTGGTTCATCACAACAAAGTGTGTATTTGGTTTTAATTGAACTTTGTAGCCTACATTAGACCTGGTAGCGCTGCATGTTGTTTTATTGTTACCAGAGTTTTATAATGTACGCTTCCTTGTTATCATATTTATGATCTCAGATAGGAGAGACTTCCAGATTTAATGCTGCCGTAGTGTTTTGGTCCGGATGTTATGAAGCTGATATTGACAAAAATAGAAATGAACTCAGTGTCCTGACTGATGTGCACGTCAGCTTTTCTTATGAGCCACACTGTCTTGTTGTAGCTCGAGATTTTTATGTTCTGTCACATAAATTTGGTGGATTCATATTCAGTCTACTTGAGTGAAAGTCTTAAAGTAACTGATATTTAATGTATGCATATTTATAAATAACAATAAATCAATAAAATAATGCTCTTCTCTGCTGCAGCATGCACTCTGCGAAGTAACTAGTAGCTCAAGCTATCAAATAAATGTAGTTCACCTGATGTGAACCTACCTGAGTACACATGAACTGTACTCGAGACCACCTTTTCAAGCAGGCTCGGGTACAGTTCGCAGTCTGTGCCCAGGTACACTTGAAAAAGAGGTATGGTACACTTGTGTTCACACAGATCAAATGACCTGGCTGTGGTGTCAAGTGAACTCAGATCCGGGCCAAAGTCCGTCATGTGAAAGCACCTTCAGTTTATGAGATATCTGGTGTGCATAGCTGACATTCTGTCCTGATGGTTGGGCTGACCAAGTCACCAGAAACACTTGGATCCATCAGGACTTCAAAAGTTTTTTAGGAACAACAGTGAAATAATTGTATTAATGCAACATTATGTAACTTTTCTTTTTTTTTACCTTAGAAGTGCACTATGTAGTTTTGGGGAAGAGAAAGATCTTCATTGACTGATTTTTTTTAAAATGCCCAAACAAACTAAATAAACAAACGGTATTCATGACTGAAGAAAGGGGACAAACAAATAATTAACATTTAAGGACAACACAATTTATACTGTCTTATATGTGGCGGACCCTGCCACCTTTCTAGCTTCAAACAGTGTTCTGGGGACCTTATTTTCCTCTGAGAACAGCTTGTTTATTCAGTTTATTCAATTTCTGAGTTTGTATTATTCATTAATAATGTAAATATTGAAATTCTGAGTTTGAATTTCAGCCCCAAAACATCATAATGTCCCTTTAAAATAACAGCTTCAGAATCATGTTGATGGTACAGTGTCTTGTAACAGGGTGAATGGTGTCTCTATCACTTGTTTCTGCACTGTGTAACTTCAGTGAGAGGGTAGGATCACAGCGTTACATACATGTTTACTTCAACATACAAGTTTTCAACACAAAACATTGTGATGACATGATGAGTTTTGTTTGTAGTTCGCACCTATATTACATCTGACACATTGTTACAGAGCTGGGATTTGTATTTATGACAGTGTTGCACCAATCATACAAAATGCATATTCCACATGATATTGCTTTAAATGTTCTTTGTAATATGTTGTATGATGACGCTGATGAAGGCCACAAGCCAAACAACAAGCTGTTAAAGGTGACTTGAAATTACAACCCCAGAGGTTTCCTGTTTGCACCAGTCATTTCCTGCACTGAACATCCAGACATACGTGTCCACAATGTGAGTGGCAGATTACATTTCCTCAGTGGTGAATATTTCAGAGCTGTAATAAACACAAACGTCTCTGTGGTCAACATCTGGACCAGGTCTGCCACATGAAAAGGGGATGAAATTCATCAAAGAAAACACAGTGTGAGGAATGAAGTGGTTCATTTGAAATGCAGAAGTGAGTTTTCATTGCAGAGCAGTGTGAAGCTCTTAGCTCAGGCTTAGATCTCATGTTAATAAAGTCTGGGTTAGTGTTTAAAGTGGTTTTGTCTTGCTGTGGTTACATGAGTGGATTTGATATGGTTATTATAGTGTTTTCACCCAGTTGCTTAAAAAGAGCTGTAAAAACACATATTCTCCAGATCACGTCATCATCCATCATCTTGTCACTGCCAAATCAGCCCACCCTGCAAACATCCTGATGTGGTCAAAACCTCTCATGGGTTTGTTTAAACCAAGACAAACTGACAGCCTACAGAAACATCCCTCTGTCACCTGTCAGTGAGTCATCATGAGGCATCTCTGCCAGCGTGAAACACGCTGCTGCTGTTTCTTTTTCACAGGAAGCAGTCAGTCCTGACCAAAATGTAAAACATCCAATCACCAAGTAACGGATGTGTTTCATGTGTCTATTACACAATGTGGAGAACCAAGGTCTGAAAGCAGTACAGGAGCATTCATCATACTCTGATACCAGATGCACAGTAAATGTACCATATTGATGCATGGTTGCAACACTGCAGCTTTATTAAGACATCAGAATAACATCAGGATGTACAAACTTTTACATAACCTTCATTTCCCATGTAGAAATGTGTACATACATGTATATCTGAATGCATGATGTGGAGACACACTATCAAATCCCAAAAGGTAGACTTTACATGTGGTCATTGCAATGTTATATACGTATAAGAAATTCATGTCATACAGAATGACATAGCTTCTGAATCACAGTTGATTTGATTTCACTTCAATATAGAAAACACCAGATTATCAGGATGCTGGAAACATTTCAAGCTTGTAGTTTATTCAGAATCTCAGATTGCTCATCTCTCTCAGCAGGGCTCCATCATCAGCACTTATGGACGTAGTATCCTGTCACGTATCCTATGATGTAAATGATCACCAGTGCAGCCAAAGCTCCAACGGACTTCACTGCTATCCCAGTGGTGCCGACGCACAGTCTGTTGTAGATCCTGAGTAGAACAGAAACAGAGGCGGGGTTCGGTCAGACAACATTTGGTTGATCATTACAGCACTATTTTATGACCTGGTTTCACCACATTTCATTTTGACTATAAAAGCTTACTGGTGCTTTAACTTCCTACAACTCTGTATTTTCCCCTCAGTACCTTCTGAAAATGTTCAATAATATGAAAACTTTATATTTGACCTTTGCATCTTTTTTTGTCAGCCGTCAGTTCGTCTCACCTCGTCATCGTAGACTGTGATCCCTCTACGTTCATGTTGATGTTGTTCTCGTTCCAGCGATCATATTGCACGCTGCCGGCACCGTTTGATTCCATTTGGGAAGTCATTCTTCTCTTCAGAGGTCTATCTTCTGACTGGAGGCCTTAATAATCTGTATGGATTGCACTTTAAGCATTACTAAATGTGTTTTACATAATAATAATAATAATAATAATAATAATAATAATCAAGTATTCACAGTGTTTAATCAGCCCAGACCACTTGACTAAAATAATCAGATTCCTAAGCATTGATTTGACACATTCAGATAATTCAAGCTGTGCTCACCTGTATGTGTGTCAAACAGTCAACAGCCTTCTTAGAAAGCTCTGCTCTCCAGCTCTTTTAAAGGCACGACTGAGACTGAGAAAGTCATGCCTCCTTCTTGATATGTGACCTGGGCCATAGTTCATGTGTTTAGTGAAGTCATCCTGTCATAAATCCACTGGCTGGACTCCTGCATTTGTGTTTTTATGAGTCTTTTTCAGTGATAAAGGGCAATTTACATCACATCCTGTAATAATAACTGTAATGAATAACTGACTGCAAAGCAAAGAGCTGAGTGTTGTAGATTTTCACAATACTTCCTCCCGTGCATGAAAGTGTGACATGGTTTAATAGCAATAATATAAGATAATTTTTATGATTTTGAAGAGACTTGATAAACTTATCAAGAAGGCCAGCTCCATCCTGGGATGCCCTCTTGACCCAGTGCAGGTGGTGGGAGAGAGCAGGATGATGGACAGGCTGTCATCGCTGCTGGTGAAGGAGTCCCACCCCCTGCAGGTCACTATCACCGCACTGGTCAGCTCCTTCAGCGATAGACTGATACACCTCAAGTGTGTGAAGGAGAGGTATCGCAGGTCCTTCCTTCCTGCTGCTGTTAGACTGTACAACCAGCACTGCTCCCAGTAGACCTCACATGTGCACTGTGCAATAAAAAACTCTACACATATCCATATACATTTTGGTTTGCACTAACTGGACAATTGTTAATACCCATATTTATTATTTATTATTTGTAAATAAAGATACCACACTGTTTATAATTGCACTGTTCATATTGTAAATACTATGTATATATGAGTCAATTCTATTTCTTATCTTCTTATTATATTGCTTATTTTTTACTTTTTATTATTGTTTATTGTTGTAATAATTTGAAATCTGAACTTCAGAAATGGGATTGTCTTCAGACCCTTAGGTTTTTAGAGGGGACGTGGAAGTTACCTATGAACATACTTATCTCATCTGTGCTGCCCTGTGCTCACTCTGCAGGGCCCACATATATTATATTATATTATCCGATATTACCTGATATTCTATCCTATTCTATTCTTTTTTAAATACAATATAATATAATAATAGAATAGAATAGAATAGAATAAAATATGTTTAAAGTGTATAATTGATAATAATTATAATACTTTATGTTATATTATATTATAGGAAGTTATTGTTTCACACCGGAAGTTTTACAAACGTTACTCACGCGTCGACACTTCCGGTGTGCCAAAATACCGCTGCGCATATTTCAGGTTTGTGTGACCATTTCACCTGCACCTTGGTTATTATCATTATTTACTATATCTACGCCTTAAAATACAAACACGGACATGTTTATATGTGCTGTGGTCCATAGCTCTACCAGCTGTGCTATCGATTCGTTTGTAAATCATGTAGTTCACTGCAGAAGTTGTTTAGCAACATTTGACCATGCTAGTTTTACCTAGCTAGCGTTAGCCAGCTAATGTGTTAGCATCAGTCGCTTAACACACAACACTGCGCGTTTGACGTTGAAAGTAACGAAACTCATCTATAATTATGCTCAATATGCTGCTCTTGTATGCTGCTTACTTACAATGGCATCGTTTGTTTATTCAGAAACAAATATAACCTGAGCTGGCTATCTGCGGGCTAATGGCTAATGTTACAACCTGTTAACGGTACCATATGATGAACATACGACATTATATGAACAGTTCAACTTTAATATGGCAGATGATGGGCTGCTTCACTCATAAGAACTCGAGTAGAGTCTACCTCTGAATTATTATGTGCTGGTACATATCAACAGCAGCTGAACACGTTTTTAGTGATATTTGTTTGGAGAGCTACCTGCTGGATTGTGTATATGTCATCCTAGGGCTGCTCGATTATGGGAAAAATCATAATCACGATTATTTTGATTGATATTGTAATCACGATTATTAAAGACGATTATTCATTGATTTGAGAACAAGCATTTATTGAACTTTTAACTCTGGTATTTCTTTTAACACGATAAGTTTGAACTGAAAAACAAGAAAAATGCAAATAAATAAGACAAGTATATTAATAAAATGAATTAAATAATATGTAAAAATAAAAAATCATAGGTCCGTTGTGGTGGCAAAATATAATGCTGTTGACACTTCTCTTGCAACTTTTCTGCGACATTCATCATAAAGAGCAGGCAGCGCAATTCTGCTGAAATGGTGACGTGATGGTAACACTTACTACCGCTTGTCCAATGTGTTAATCAGTTTATTGAACCCCGGCTCGCTAACGGTGTTGATAGGGCACATGTCCTTGGCAATCATGTATGTGACGGCATCCGTTATTGCCAATTGTTATTGTCCTTAATTGAGGACTGTGTGGCGGTGGCAGGAGTCGAGGAGCTTTTCATTTTGTTCCTTCACTGCTTGGTCATGTATTACTCTGTGTGTGGACTTTAAATAGTTAAATAAATTGGTCGTGTTCCCTTGAGGTGCAGACACGGTTGCGTGACATATCTTGCACAATATCTTCGTTTGCTCCGAGTCAGACTCCTCGAAACCGAAGTGTTTCCACACCACAGAATTCGCTTTATCTTTCTTCCCGACCAAAGGCTGCCTTTCTGCCATCTTCTTCCGTCTTCTTCTACACGTTTTTTCCAAACACCCACTGGCAATACGCACGGCGTGGCTGAAAGCGCAACTTTTCAGGCGGGGGCGGAGCGGAGCGCACAGGCGGAGATGGAAGGGTTCGCTGCATTTTCCACACAAGACAGAGCAGAATGATCGTTTTATTACGATTATCTTGCTTTCATGATCGAGGGAATCCGAAATCGAAAACAAAATTCAATTAATCGCCCAGCCCTATTAAGATGTTAGGCCTGTTGCAGATATTATATACCAACTTGAAACTGATTTACAGGAAGGCCATAAAACCTTGAAACAGCTATATTGCAAACAGCTATATTTCTTCATTTTGTTCTGTATAAGCAAAGCATACATCTTGATTATCAAATGAATCTGAACTAATATGACATGTAATGAACTCTTGTTGTATGTGTTTGTGGAGCAGGCGGTGGAGACTGGACGCTGATGGGGGACGAAAAGGAGACCTGGAAAGTAAAAACTCTTGACGAAATCCTGCTGGAGAAAAAACGTAGAAGAGAATTAGAGGAGAGAACAGACCCCAAGCGCCAGAAAAATGTAAGGATGACATACTTATTAGAAGACTTGTATGACTCACTCTCATCATCTGTCAGTGTTATATGTTGTCTAATTTTTATATTCAAACTCGTCTTGGTATGTTTAAAAATAAAGTATTAGAAATGGAATATTCTATAATTAATATATGCTTAATATAAAAACATTAGTGTGCCATTTTCTTGCAGAAGCTTTTGCACCAAAACAAGCACAAAGCAAGAGTTCTAGCAGGAACAATATATATATATATTTATTTTTTGCAAAAATGTCTGCAGATTTAGACATTGAACAGTAGGAGCAACATTTAAAATGTTATGGTATTTGTATTAACTCTTTTATTCCCCATTGAGGACATTTTAATGTTTTTTCTCTCTTGATTTAACCTTGTTTTCTGCCCTTCTTGTCTTTCACAGTTCACACAGGGCCTTGTTCCACAGGCGGATGATCGGGAAGCCAAACGAGACACTCCGGAGGAAGGCGAACTACGGGATCAAAGGATGGAAATAACAATTCGTAATTCCCCATACACAAGGGAGGACTCAACAGAGGACAGGTAGGTGAAACTGTAGGAAGCAAACATGAGTAAAAATGTTTAAGTTGACTGAAATCTTTTGCAGCACGGTGTCTCAAAATGTTTTCTTTGCATTTATTCAGGGGGGAGGAAGATGAATCACTAGCAATCAAGCCTCCACAGCAAATAGCAAGAAAAGACAAATCTCACCATAGAAAGGAGGAGAAGAGAAAAGATAAACGACGTCATCGCAGTCACTCTGCTGAAGGAGGTGTGTTTTACAGCTGAATACAACATATTTGGATCGTTTATTTATTTATTTTTTAAAATCTGCTTTCACTCATGATTTTCACTTCTTCAGCAGGGAAACATGTTCGACCCAAAGACAAAGAAAAAGAGCGAGAAAGCGATCGCAGGAAGCGACAGTGGGAAGAAGACAAAGCCAGGCGAGACTGGGAGAGACAGAAACGAAGGGAACAGGCTAGAGCTCATTCACGCAGAGAGAGGTGAGCATCAACTCTGGAAAAGCATCATCTATTAGATTATCATGCATTAAGTCAGGCACAGAAATAGTCATTCTTTTGATTACCACTTAAATGAATTGGTACCAATGTTTTTGAATGCCAACATCTGTTTTGATGAACTAGGTATTCATAGTTTCATTTAAATTATTTTCTTGCCAGGATGTTAAAGTCTTTGAGCAACAAGAAACTGATCTAGAGTTCTTTCTTTTCTTTTTCACTCAAAACTATAGCTAAGCTATTAAAGCATCTGTTAGTTACACAAAAAATGTTAAAAATGACCTTAGTTGATTGTGACATTAAGATTGTAGTTGTGTGTTTTAAATTAAATTAAGCCATGTAAACAATGTAGACTCAAGTGGACACTTTAGAGCAAACCCATGTGGGTCAGATTGATAATGTGTTATCATTGAGTACATCTGTGAAGTTAGCAGAGAAATCCTGTGATTCATAAACTAACCTGTCTGTTTGAATAAGCTTTAACAACCCAAACAAAACATAACCAAAATGACAAGATTGGCCTTTTGGTTGTCTGGACAGACCTCGATTGGATGATCCTGGGTTTTTTGACCACAGGGACCGGCTGGAACAACTTGAGCGCCAGCGCGAAAGGGACCGTAAGTTGCGTGAACAGCAGAAAGAGCAACGAGAGTTGAAGGATCGAGAGAGGCGCGCTGATGAGCGACGCAAAGAGCGAGATGCTCGGCGAGATGGTCAGTGAACTCAAACACCTGCTGGCCACAGGCATATTTTTAGATAGATATTTTTAGAGCCAGGCTAGCTTTTTCCCTCTGCCTTCAGTCTTTATGCTAAGCTAGGCTGAACATATATTGAGTCCACCTCAGTGGTAGTCATACAGCTGTAAAATTGATTCCAGTTACTTTCATTGCACTCTCAGAAATAAAGTAAACAATATATTTTTAAATTTCAAAAATTTCCTGAAGCCCAAATACCAAAGCATTCAGAGTCTCTGTCCTATCACCAATTATAAGTGTTGTGTTTTTAAAGCCTGTGAAGTGTGATGCTAAACCTGCAGCAGAGGTTAACAAGGATTTCCTGTCAACAGTGCCGTCTCACCACCGGATGCTACCTGAAGAGTATGACGACAAACCAAAACAAAGTCACCGCAGCCGAAGTCCCACCCATGTTTCCCGAGACAGATCTGAACACAGTGAACCACGGAAAAGTGCAAGTGAGTCTACCATTATTTTACAGCCTTTAATAAAATCTCTTATCTACTTATGTTATGCTTAACTGTATCTTGTGTGATAACTCAGTTTCCCCAAGATCATAATGTATCATCATTTTGTTTGCAGCTTCAAAGGAGGAGAAGCCAGAGGGCAAAGACCTGCTCGCAGACCTCCAGGACATCAGTGACAGCGAAAGGAAGACCAGCACAGCAGAATCCTCCATAGGTAATGGATGATATAAACTGTGATTATGACCAGTAAACAACAATGGTGTAGTACTCGGGTTATCCATTTACTTTATCACTGTTAATGGCTAAACATGCTTTTAATTAGTAGGACGTCACTCCAGAATCACTTGTATATGTTAAGTCATTATAGCTTTGAACTTTATAAGAAGGGATAAGTGGATCAGAAGCACTGCACGAGTGAAATGGTGCAAACACAAAACCAGCAGAGCCAGCAAATGCAAAATTAAGTGACAGTTTCAGTATTGCAGTAGACTTGCTTCAGAATAAAAAATTGCTCTTGTATCTTATTCACCCTGTCTAGTGTCAGGATCGGGCTCCGACGAAGAGGAGGATGATGACGATGACGAAGAGGATTCCAGTAGCCAGAGTGAGGGTGAAGAAGAGGGGGAGGAAGAGTCTGGCTCAGGCTCAGGAAGGTCTGAGCAGAGTGCAGGTAATACTGTGAAAGACTGCTCCACTACTGTGAGTCATTTCATTGCGTCAAGTTACACAACCTGACAGGTTTAACACCTCGGCTTCCTCCATTTCAGAGGACGTGAGTGAGGACGAGCAGTCAGACGATGACTTTGAAGACGAGAGGGAAAATGGAAATCACATACCTGCAGGTGGGTGGACAGGCATGATGTTTGTGGAAGTATTTGTGTTTCTAATTCTAATCTGAGAAGAAAGATATTCTCATAACTTAAATGTCCTCTAGTTGGACTAAATTGTAGTTATTTGAGTTGAGTCTTAAACATTTTATATGTAAACAGTTTCTGATCTGGAAATCATTTAAGATGGAAGAGGTACGTGGCCAGTAGAGAGAGTGCATAAATCACATCTGGGTCAGTAAAAGCTTTGTCTGCTGAACATTTGGGAGTTTTATTTCCTTACTCTTCTCTTGAAGGTTAATAAAATGCATTGCCAGGACTCATCTCTGCAGGATTCTTAAAGGCACAGTCTGTGAACCAAATGCAAACAAAGAGGTGGCCGGCCACCAAGAGATAAAAACACAGAACTGGAACCTGATGTCAGTAATACAGGGACTAACACCAGGCAAGAACTAACAATTGAGCATTAAACAGGTACTCCCCTGATGTTGTATTTCACCTCCATACAGTTGGGGGGACTCACAAGAGGCTCTAAGTTAGCCAGTATTATGAGTTGACTGAATCACTGTCAGTTAACACAGTAAATATCTAATCAAACAAATGGCATCATAAACACAATAACACTGAACTGTGTGGTTATACAAGCATGTTCCTAAGGAAGGCCACAAAAGAAAATGTCAGTCTCACATTAAAGTTCACCTCTTTACCACATGTGTAGCATTTCTAGCAGCTCAAATGCACTCACCAACACTAAACTGACTTCACCTGTTGCCTCACAGTGCCCGAGTCCCGTTTCGATCACGACTCTGAGGAGAGCGGTGAGGACATGGAGGAAGAGGAGGAGGAGGATGAAGAAGCAGGAGAGGGTGACCCCACGCCTCAATCTCAAACTCATTCCCGCTCACCAACCCCCGAAGAGAACTACATCCCAGACTCCCCCCCGATTTCACCGGTTGAGCTAAAGAAAGAGCTGCCCAAATATCTGCCTGCTTTACAGGTCGGTGCCAACACGTGTTCATCCAGCTAAGCCCCACATTATTTATGTATTTGTACTCATCTAATCCATGTTTGATTGTGTGTTGTTTTTCAGGGTTGTCGGAGTGTTGAGGAATTTCAGTGTTTGAACCGAATAGAGGAGGGAACCTACGGTGTGGTGTACAGAGCCAAGGACAAAAAGACAGGTATAAAAATAAACACATAGGTCCATTTGCTCTTGTTTTCACTTTGAGTTCATTGGTGAAATAATAATAATGGTCTCCTGTTTGCAGATGAAATTGTGGCCTTGAAAAGGTTGAAGATGGAGAAGGAGAAAGAGGGTTTCCCCATCACGTCTTTAAGAGAAATCAACACCATCCTGAAAGCTCAGCACCCAAACATCGTCACAGTCAGGGTGAGAGAACTTTTCTTTTTTAACACTTTTATTGGCACGTGTGTATCCTTAAGTGTTCCTTCTAAATGTAACCCTACCTTTTTCTCCTGTTTTAGGAAATAGTTGTTGGAAGTAATATGGACAAGATCTATATTGTGATGAACTATGTAGAACATGACCTGAAGAGTCTGATGGAGACCATGAAGCAGCCTTTCTTGCCAGGTAACATAAGAAACTGTTAGGCTCTGGTCCTTTTCTGTGAAAAGTTGATGGGATAAAATGGTGTTGTGTCTTTAGTAAAATGTGATTTATCATATAGATTTATTTTTTTTATATCGGTATTGCATCAAATGTCTGTCCTTCACCTCACAACAGCATGACGTTTCTCCTTCAGGCGAAGTAAAGACTCTGATGATTCAGCTGCTTCGAGGTGTCCGACACCTCCACGATAACTGGATCCTGCATCGTGATCTGAAGACGTCCAATCTGCTGCTGAGCCACAAGGGTATCCTCAAGGTACGGTTGAACTCTGGATCTCACTCAGGCCCTTCAAACTGACGGGGCTACGGTACTTAGTTGTTACCTCAGGGTCCTCAGCACATAAAAAGTTGTCTTCCAACATAATTTAAATCAATTGAATAATGTCTGTTTAGAGAATGAGGTAGGTTTAGCATTCACTTTCATTTGAATTTACTTCAACATGTGGCTGACATCTGTATGGTTCTTTGGGACTAGTTGCCCTGCTTGATATAATCATACTCGCATGTTCAGCTTTTGATTGAAATTCCACAATAGCGTGGGCAACATGTTGTTACTGTGTTGGATTTCTTTAATTTAATTTAATTTAATTTTATGAGAAGTTAATACAAGAACATGAAAGGTCAGTCAAATCGATATAGGGAGTTATAATACTCGATTAAATATTACCTCCAAAAAAGTATAGTGAAAAGAGAAAAACCCTGAAATGATTAAAATTATATTTTCTTTTCAACAATCTGCTGATAGTTTGGTAGGGTTCAGAAACTGGAAAAAGTGTTTCCTTTAATCTGTCTTTTGATGATGCACAATTTTCTCCAAGACTAGCAGCAGAACAGCACAGTTGAACAAACAACACATGATTACTAAAAGTCAATTAGAGCATGAACTTCTGGCTAAATGAACGTCCCAGAGAGTCCATGTGTCAATAAACCACTCACTGACATTTGTCTGTTGACCTTTATGTAAGCTGACTATAGAAAATATGAATCACACTGCATCTTGTTACTCAGAGTGTAAGGTCATTTGATTTCTTATAAAAGGTCAGAGGATCATGAAATAACTACCTGTAGAGGAATCGTATCAATGCTGAGACATTGTTCTTTTCTGTATGTGTGCCAACTGTCTGTCTCTGTAGATTGGCGACTTTGGTTTGGCCCGAGAGTACGGTTCCCCCCTGAAGCCCTATACCCCTGTAGTTGTGACCCTGTGGTACCGATCACCGGAGCTGCTGCTTGGAGCCAAGGTGAGAATTAAAGTTCACACTGCTGCCACACTTCACAGGAACCAGATGAAAAACACCTAAACAATAGCTAAAACTACAGATAATGAGGTGATGCACTTTTCATAGATTTGGTTACATCATTGTGATTGATTGGTTTACCTAAAAGACATTTTTCCAACATCTGTGAAGGATTTGGTTTATAAGATACCAAATACCACTGAAACACTTTTTGAGTTTTACAGTGTATGATTTACACAGCCAGACGGCAGAGGGCCAGCAGCCCATCAGAGCACATCCACTTTCACACACAACTTCAGTGTAGAAGCGTGCCAGGCAGACTGTCTACTTTCTGTTTTTGCGGACTGCCACGGTGTTTGTTCTTCTCTCTGCAGGAGTACTCCACAGCTGTGGACATGTGGTCGGTGGGCTGCATATTTGGCGAGCTCCTCACCCAGAAACCTCTCTTCCCTGGAAAATCAGAAATTGACCAAATTAACAAGATTTTCAAGGTAAATACCCTCATTTATAACATGATGTAAATTCTCACCGTAAAGGGTAAAACTCTTCTGTTTACAGCCTGTAAATCTACTGAGTGTCGACTGTCAGAGTAGGTCAGCATGGAGTTCTGCAGTACACCACAGGGAGGAGCTGTTGGTAGATGTTACCCCAGCTGATGAAGTTATTATGAAAGTTGGAAGCTCACCATATCTGGTTTTTCCAGAATATGTTGGGGAAGCAGTGATGAGCCATGCTGTGATCAGCCACAGCAAGGGAGAGTTGTTTACGTTGATGACATGTTGCAGATGTACAGTACGAGTGCGAGCCTCTGTCCTCCAGCCCTTTTCAGCTCACTGTGGCTGTTAATGCTACTTGCAACATTTAAAAACGATCAGCTGACCAAATATGTTTATGTTTAGTTGATTAGACCTGGGTTCTTTTAGATTTTTTTAAAGAAGAAATACACAGCTAAGCTCTGCTAACTTGCTTATAAACAAAAATAATCTGAGCAGTATAAGGCTAATATCAATATATCTGTACAAACAGGAACTCAGAAGTGAATTAACTCCAATCCTCAGATATTCAGGTACAACCCCAATTCCAAAAACAAATGATCGCATTCAGTTTTTAGTAATGTTTTACACAGCGTCCCAACTTTTTGGGAATTGCATTTTAAGAAGCCACAAGACTTGGGAAAGAGAGACTTTTAAAAACAGCTTTCTCACTAGACACTAGAAGTTCAGCTGTTGAGTTGGCTAAGGGGAGGAAACCATCATGGGTTGGCCATGGTCGGCCATGCCGCTAAGTAGGACCACCGCAACTATCCCTTGCATGTCATCATCACGGCTTGACAGACCGTGGCTAAAGCAAACCGACCCAGACCCGTGGAAAAACTCTTAATAGTAGGCTGAACGCTTTTCAGTAGATGATCTCCATAAAGCATGACAGCCTTGTGGACTGATGTCATTCGGGCCTCCCAAGTCACCCCAAGTCTTTACCAGTGATATATTAAAGTATTGAAATGTACTTAGGTCTGGTTTATGTCTGTGTTTGATGAATACTTTGTCCAAAGTGGGAATATCACATATCCATTTCTCCTTGCACTAACAGTATGCTTTCTGCTGACTTGTGCGTGTGTTGTCTGTAGGATCTGGGGTCACCCAGCGAGAAGATCTGGCCTGGCTACAGCGAGCTGCCCGCTGTGAAGAAGATGACTTTCACAGAGTATCCCTACAACAACCTGCGAAAGCGCTTTGGAGCACTTCTCTCAGACCAAGGCTTTGACCTCATGAACAAGTAGGATTCTTCTTTTTCACACAACATTACACCTCATGCACGCTGCATTGCATCTTTACTGCGCTACAGCCAGACTGACTGTGGTATTGAACTGTTTTCTGTCTGTGTGTGCATGTGACTGTAGCTGTATGTGGAGAACTGCGTGTTCTTGACAAAACCACTGTAGCTATGAGGTATGATGAGGACACGGTTACTTCTAGGAAATTACGAAAAAAAAAAACATCAGCTTGAAATAATCTCTTTCAATGGTGTTACTGTTTTTCAACATAGTTTTGGGGCAATTTGTGGATTTCTTAAAGGTTGGAAATATTGAATATTAGTCTTCCACAAAATCAGTATAGACATGGTCTTATTTTCCATTCAGTATTGATGAAACACAGATGAATATCAATGAAAGACAAATATTGAACACTAATAGCAGTTACAATCAGCATGACTCCTGCAGTGGAAATTGCCTTACTTGGATGAACGCATTGCTACCCTGTCAAAGTCTGCTCCTCTTTCCAGCTTTTTTTATTCACTCAGTGCATTTCTGGCAAGCTGACTTAAAACATGACAACGGTAGCGGACTGGTAATTCATCAACATGCCTCTGCAGCAGCCTCGTTCCATCTCCTTGTTCCGTTTCTCACAGACACACACGCTCACCATGGTGATGCTCCAAACTACAGGAAAATGTTTTAGAAAACACACATTTAGTACGGAAAACTATTTTCACACACAGCGTAATGGGTTCATAAGTCTTTCTTGAACATTCCGATGATCAGCATTGTTTAGCAGCTGCAAAGAACAGAGAGGAGCTTTTCCTCACGGATCTGCACCCACCCACAGAGCCCTTATGCCTACACCTGTAAACGACAAAACCATACGGCTGGGTTACCTCACAGCTGCAGAGGATGGTAACAGCAGGTCCACTGTGATGCCGCTGGGATCACGGTTCAGTGGAAGCTTGGCGCCTGTCCAGCGCAGCTGAAACCTTCCAGCTGTCAAAAGACTCACAAGGCGTTTTACCCAGGGACCGATTCAGACAGCAGGAGGTCAACACATCGAGAAGTGCTGTTTGCAAAGCTTCAGACAGAGCGAGAGCAGCTTAGTAGAAGTTCAGAGGTAGAGTTTGGCAGGTAGACATCACAGAGCTGTTTGGAATATCACACCCCCCTGTGTAGGAAAGAGTTTAAAGATCAGGGCCTTTGGTGTCCAACCTGAGGAGGGGCTTCAAGGGGCTTTGATTTCTGATGCTACAATGGGGTCAGTCACACACACTGCTGGTTTTCTATCCTTCTAAATAATCAGTTTCCTTCAACTTGTGTCCCAGGAGTGATGGGGTCGTTTCTCAAAAAATAGTGACGTATTGCACATTACTCCTTACTTTTAACTTATTTACTCCCCATAGGCAATATTTTGCCACACAACTTGTTAAATTACTTTGCATTACTCTGCAACGTCACCCTAGATGCATTGTCATGTTATTGCCGGTTAAGAATATAAAGTTAAATCTAACATATGCCAACTAGTGTTTTCAAAAATATCGATAAGTATCAATGCTGAATATTTGAAACTGTTTCAATACTCATTTTCCACAGTATCGATATGGATACCAGCTGTGCTTTCTTGCTCTCGCTTGTTTCTGACAGTGAGTCGACACACACACATAGGCCCGTCTCCTCCCACTCTTCTGACTATGGTCAGAAGTTATTTATAAATGAAGTTGTGCTTAACACACAGTACACAAGCCTCCCTATATTTATCTTTAATTAGAAATCTTGTCCCGATTTTACCTCGTTGTATCAAACTTGATATTGAATATCAATATGTTTCAAGGTATCGTATTGAAGTCAGAAATTCCAGTGTCGGCTACAGACGATCTTGCATTTACACTCTTTACATTAACTTTAACATATTAACTGCATTGAACAGGCCAAACTCACTTGAGTCGCTCAAAAAACATTGTGTAATAGTAGACTAGTCAAGCATTTAGGACGTGTTTATCATGAAAGAAAAAAATTGTTGGATTAGTAACTTTAATTTGATTACGCTATCCAAGGTATAGATAGATCCGTATGGATGGAGTGAAAACCAGCAGGGCTGTGGGGTCCTGAGGAGGAAGAGGAAGAGGAGGAGGAGGTTCACAGGTGTAGGGAAGAGCGCACATTCTTGGAATTTCAAAACAAAAACGATGATCTGGACACGAGGAGGATTGTCCCTTTCAATGTGTCATAAAGCTGGTGTCAGTCTAATCCCAGTCAGTAAACCTTCTCAGGGGTTCCTTCCACGTAGAAGCTTGGAGGATTTGTTTAATAAAGTTTTGTCAGGCGGGTGTTAATCATTTACCACACTGACCCCGCTCATGCGTGTAGGATTCCCATCAGACACGGTTAGAAAGCCAATTATCACAATTGAGCAGCTCCCCATTATGCTGTGTTGATCCTGTCATATACAATTAGGACTCGTTGCACAAACCCACTGGCCCCTCATGTGTCCAGATTGTCTGTCTCGTAGAGCTGCAACGACAAGTCGATTGAAAGAAATCTGCCAACTATTTTGATAATCGGTTAGTTGCTTCAGTATATTTTCTACTACTTACTTACTTACATTTGCTACTTACATCTACCTAAATGTATAGATTTGCTGCTTTTCTTTGTATTTTATGATCGTAAAGGAAGATTCTTTGGGTTTAGGACTGATGGATGGACAAAAGAAGCAGTTTGAAGATGTCTCCACGAGGCCATGGGGATACCTACACTTCCAACAGCTTCAGCTACTATTTACATTCTAAATAATCAAATCAAAACTCGGCTGGTTCATTCGCAAGCCATCAAATGTGCATCACACAGAACCATCTCAGTCAACACAGAAGCAGTCCACGCAATATTTTAACTTGCAACACCTTGTATAGCTGCGTCAATCTCATCCGGTTTGCGTCATTTTTGGGCCGTTTTCTTGTCACTTTTTTCTGGCTCTGGCAGTGAAAGATGATGCCTCAATAGTAAATCCCTCCCACAAAGCTCTGACTGGTTTTCCAACTGGAGAAACGGCCGTCAATGAGCAAAACACCAGACCTATTTCAATAGTTGAAAAAATTGTAGAAGGGAGCGCCCTCAGGGGTCTGGAACCAGGTTACCTCTTACTTCTCTCAAAGAGAAATTGTAAATTTTTTAAGCAGTACAAACACACACACACACACACACACACACAGAGGTTTTCATATAAATGATCAATGTCCACACAACAATCCTGTGCTTCTTTATTCAAACGTTGTGTATTTATGTCTCCATATGAACTCAATCATTGACTGTTTTCCAGATTCCTCACCTACTGCCCGAGTAAGAGGATCTTATCAGACGAGGGGCTCAAGCATGAGTACTTCCGCGAGACACCGCTGCCCATCGACCCGTCCATGTTCCCCACCTGGCCAGCCAAGAGCGAGCAGCAGAGGGTGAAGAGAGGCACCAGTCCTCGTCCACCCGAGGGAGGCCTGGGCTACAGTCACCTGGTAAGGACATTAGGCTCCACTTTCTCCATTACATACAGCTACCAGGCTTTCTGAATGCTGTCTGTGTTAAATAGATTACAGACCTACAGGCTTCTGCTTTGTGTCCGGGTATTTCCTCCTTGTGTTTTCCATGATGAGCGCCCTTTAGTCCCTAATGTTTTCAGCAGTGGTCCTAACCCACCCAGAAGCTTAAGGCAGACATTGAAATATTTCAGTGAAAGTTAGTGTTGATATTTGCTGTCCTACAAACAAATTAGACCATTTTATCCCAAATGTATAGGTTGTTTATGTCAGTTTTACTTAGAAACAGATCTTGGAACAGTAAAACCCAGGAAAATAATAACTCATAAATGTATATATTTAATCGACATGTTGATGTATACTTGTGAGGAATACAGTCAAGTGTCTCATTTAGAATCTATTCCTGTGAAGGGTTTTCCCAAAGGTAACCATTAGGGTCACGATTTCGATTTTAAATGATAAATAAATCATAATTAGCTTCAGTTTTGATCATAGAAATCAAAAGCAGGATCTGCGATTCCCCCTGTATTTTCTTCACCCCTGCCTACTTATGTGTCTGTGGGGAAAAAGCCCCTTGAAACAATGTTGGGTTTATTTATTTTCTTGTTTCAGAAGAGAGAAGAGGGTTTACTTGGGACATATTTGTAGCAAACTGAATTTCTATCTTTTGCTGTGTATTGTTGTATTTTTAGTCGCTTACTTTTGGGAAATATTATTTGAGCTTGCCTAACTCTAACCTGCAAAAAAGCCACTAGTATAAAGTCAAGCTGTTGTTGTAAAATACCCCTAACTCTTTAAAGAAGAATTTGAAAATGCACAGGACAGTAGTCGGGGCATAAAACCATTGTTCAGTTGATCTTTACAAATCCAGATGTGAGAGAACAAAACTAAGCTGTCAATGCTGAAAAAAATTTTTTAAATTGAAATTTGAATCGCATTGCGTCCTTAAAATCGAAAGTCAAATGAAATTGATGATTTGGAGAATCGTGAAACTCCTAATAACCAGTGTAGTATTGATCAGTTCTATAAAAAAGAATGATATCAATAAAGGGATGAAACTGACTCTGGACATTAACAATGGGTTACCTGTTTCCATAATCTCTGCAGGGCGATGACGACCTAAAAGACACGGGCTTCCACCTGACGACCAGCAACCAGGGAGCATCTGCAGTCGGTCCAGGATTCAGTCTCAAATTCTGAGTCCAAAACCTGCAGGACACCTGGCTGTCTCGTCAAGAAAGAAAGAAAGAAAGAGAGAGCCAAAGTTCTGGGACCGGTTGTTCTTTTGGAACTGGACAGTGTCACTGGTTTACAACTGTAAACCCGATCAATATGTGATCATTACAACTGTTACCAAATAGTCAGGACTGTCTCACAGCAAGACTGGTGGCTCAAACATGTTGAACTTCCAGAATTTCTTCTTCTCTTTATTTTCAAGCCATTTCACCATTTAAATGTGGCCATTTTAGAGGAGACACAACCATACATCTGTTAAGAGTTTAGCTCTCATGTTTGACTTTTTGTTTTATTTTCCCTTTTATATTTCATGAGAGAGGACCAGATTTTATAAATGGCTGGTATTTCCTGGCTGCCTGAGCTACTGTATAATGATGCAGCATTGGCTGCGTTTCCATCCAACAATATGTTAGAGATCGACTTAGGACTGTCAGGCCACTCGATGACAGGGGGACGATGTTTTGCTAGAAATAAAGTTTGAAACTTTGTTTTGTCTGCTGTTTTCCCTATATTTATAAACTCTGTCCAAGCTATGCAAACACAACTGCACACTGCCAGCAGAGAAAAAAATGAAGGGAAGTCGAGCCTTTAAAAAAAAAAATCCAGCCTTGAACCCAGCTCGGTAGTCGCTGTCCAAAAGTGATGTCATTCTTTGCACTGCACACTTTGTCTCAGTACTTTGTTCTTTCAGGGAAAAGAGGCCCAGACTTCACTCTGCCTTTGTTTTTTAAATGGCTCTGCGACTTCTGAATTAAACCAATAAATTCTTTGATTTTGAGCCGAAGAAAAATAAACAGTACAGTTTCATTCCCTGCAAGACCACTTGCTGCTTCAACTGGAACGGGTGCAGAAAAAAATCCTCTCGTCTTGGGACATCCAGAGCCAGCAGCAAATGGAAATGTTCATTAATCAGTTTTATCTATCCCCTGCCCCCACTGGAGCCCTTCTGCAGATTATTACACCTGATGTGTTGAATAAGCTTGGAAGGAGAGCAGCGAGTGGAACTGCCTGCTCCGTCTCTGGAGGCAGACTGTTGGCTTCAGTGCGAGCCTAGTAAAGTCAGCTAGACGTCTGAGGTGTTCCATATGCGGTTTAAGGTCCAAATAGTTCCAAAGGCTGTAGACAACATTGCTTATTCTGGCTTTCGTCGCTTAGTTTGGTCAGTGCGTAAATTATTCAAATGGCATGCATCTAAGCAAAGGCTTCTGTAACTTTTCAGGCCCATAAAAAGACACACATCAGGGACATGGATATTTTTTGGAGGACACTTCTCCTCAGGGACCTATAGTGGAAGATTCTGTGAATATACTGCTATACATTCTCTAATTGAATTGAATGACAGTGATCTCCACCATTTTGCTGGAGACACTCCAGATTCCTGGGTGGCCTTGGACCCCACTATTTTTTTTTTTAGCAGCAGCTGCTTTGAAGAAATCCAGGTTGGATGAATCCAGAGTCGACATTATTGTCCCAAGCAGCTGACGAGAGCCGCAAGAATCTTTCATCGCCAAATAAAAAATGCAAACTGCAACATCTGTCATGAGCAGCTTTTCACAGTCAGGTAATATTTTCACTGAGATTCTCCTTGTCACAGAACATTTATTTGCACATATTAAAACACCTTAACACACACGACAATCAACGATAGACAGTTATATGTGGAAGATACAGGAAAAACAGTATTAAAAAAACATATGTGCCCTTGTGAATGAGGTCTCTTTGTGACCACGTGTGTGAATGTGTCCTGTTCAGTGTGCAGAGGAGCAGCCGGGCCTTCAGAACCGCACACGTACTCTCCACGAGTAGTTTGTGAGAACTTTCTCTTTTTTCTTCACGATGCAGGTGTATGTGCCCTCGTTGATGGCGTTGGCCACTATGGTTATGTGGTCGTCTTTCAGGGAGATGTAGTTGGGGTGAGAGTACTCCAGCAGCTCCCCGTCCTTGTACCAGCTGAAACAGAAGTTGGACGTTGAGACAGTGAAATCACACTGTAGCTTCGCTGATGTTAGGAGGGAGATACTCACTATACTTTGCCTTTCTTCGATGCTATCTTCTTCCCGCAACGAAAAGTGAGCTTCTTGCCCTCGACGACCAGCTTGTGTTTGGTCCTCAGGGGTGTCGGGGTGGGAGCCACAGTGGGGAACGGGAACTCTGAAGTAGAATTGAGTAGAAACACTTCAAAATAAGACACGCAAGCAACAGTGCCTTAAGGGAAACGTTCACCTAAAAGTGATAATTCACTCATCATCTTCTCACCCCCACGCCGATGGAAAGTTGGGTGAAGTTTCGTAGCACAAAACATTTCTGGAGCTTCACAGCTAAATAGTGTTCCTCCTCAACAACTGAGGTAGATGGGAATTTGTTTTAAAACGTAAAAAACAACTGAAAACTGGCTCCATACAGCTCATTTGGTGTAATCCAAATCTTCATAAGCCCCGAGATTCCTAATTTAATTGAAAAGACATTATTTACACTTTTTCCTAAAGCCCCAATTTTCATTGTAGCTGATAAGCTAAAAGCGATAGGCCGCATCAAGGGTGTAAATATCATCTTCTCAAGTCAATTTGGGACCGTGGGGCTTCTGGAGACTGGATTAAACTGGACAACCATTTTATGTTTTTGTATCTTTTTTAATTAATTTGAAAATACATTATTTACACCCTCAACTTGTGGTCAAGCTCGAGCTCCCACTTTAGATGGAGTTTTAGCTAACACTTTTAGCTTAGCAGCTACAGTGAAGATTTGGGCTTTAATAAGAGCGTAAAAATTGTATTTTCAAATAAATTTGGGATCTCGAAGCTTCCGGTGACTCCGGAGCATGTTGCAGTGCTTTTTTGCTGTGAAGCTCCAGAAATGTTTAGTCGACTACAACGCTTCACTTCACTTTCCATCGGCATGATGGCGAGTAGATAATGACTACATTTTCATTTTTGACTGAACTTATCCTTTAAGCTTATGCTCTTAAAATAAGACATGCAAAGATTAGTTACAATGATCCTGACCATACAAAAATCATCTGAGAGGAATCTGCTAGAAAAAAAGAGATAATCCACAGCCTCAGAGTATTACATCATTTGGAGATGTAACAGCTCCCCCTCACAAACACCTCGCAGAAACACTGATTACTGTCAGAAGTTTTGATGCAGACGTCAGACACTTAATACGCTTCGCTTTTCACAACCTCTGACCTGCTGGCGCTGAGGCTGTCTTATCAATATAATATCTCCCATCTGGTCTCTGACAAACACAACAGACCGCCTTGTGATCAACTCCAAAGTCTGCTTAAAAAACAGTCGCTCTCGTTAATGCCGCAAAAATCCAAATTGACCTTGTGTGTCTCTAACCCTCAAGCCACAGTCTGAAATTCCAGCGGTTTGGAGTCACTCAGGAATTTTCCACAGCCGTACAACGTCTCCCAATCAACAATGAGGAACAGATTACTGCGAGCCAGGAATCGTATCCTCCTGCCTCTCTCCGCACTGTCCCTTGTTGCTGACAAAAAAATCGCAGAAAGCCACAACAATCTATGGGCTGTGATGGTTAAGAGGAGCCATTTCCTGTTGTGCAACAGGAGACCACAGTGCTAGTGAGTCCCACAATAAACTTAGAGAGGCCTAAGCTGTCAGATTGTTGATGTACTATCAATACTTAGTGTTGAGACAGCCAACAATCAGCAGGTACCTGGTCTGCTCGGTCTGAATTCAGAGCCAAAACACACACTGCCTCCCAGGGGATGCTGGTATCCTCCAGATCTACACACAAACTCCTCCAGTGGCAAGTGTAATCTCCCCTCAAATCAGATTGCTGAAAACCCCCATCGCAGCTCAGCCTGGCTGGACCTGTTGGCTCCCGTTGCTCCATTGGCAAACGGTTCACAGCGGCTCCTTGCGCTGCTCAATTGAGAGAAAACCTTTCTTTTTTTTCTCCCTCTGGACCACTGCTGCTGCTTTCTGCCGCTGCGTCTTACCGTAACAGAAATCACAGCTGGAGGGGCAGTGCTTCTGCATCAGCTTGCGCTTGCTGTCGCAATAGCCTTTCCGAGCCCAGGCCGGGCAGATAAATAACCGGTCCAAACATCCTGGAGGAGAGAGAGGGGGAGATGGAGTGAGTGAGTAGGAGGAGGAGAGGGATCAGACAACAGCTCTCAGTCAGCAGAATTTGGATCCTTGATTAGCTTTTCATTCCAATGACAATGACTCACCATAATACACACTAATGATGACTCATGAGTAGTTTATACAAAATTCATTAATGCCACGTTGGCCTGCAGTGTCAGACGAACACTGTGGTCTACATTCTGGCCAACTGTGACCAAAAATGGGGTCATAGGTTTTCTACTACTGGTTCTTCACAAGTGTAGCTAGATTGAAATCTTCTAATGCTGGAATCAGACTGCACAGTCATTTTGCCTTTTGAGATAGTCACTGTGTCAGATTAAGCCATCACTTAAAGGAGAAGTTCACCAAAAAATGAAAATTCAGTCATTACCAGCTCACGCCCATGCGGATGGTAAGTCAGGTGAAGTTTCGTAGTCCACAAAACATTTCTGGAGCGTCACAGCAGAACAGTGTTGCAGCGTTCTCCTACACAGCTGAAGTAGATGGGGACTTGTTTTAAAATGTGAAAAGACAAGACAAAAACGCCTCCATACAGCTCGTCCAGAGTAATCCAAGACTTCGTAAACCCTGAGATTGGAGAGGCCTAAATTGATTTGAAAAGACGTTATTTTCACCTTTTTTTAACGCTGAAATATTCACTGTAGCTGCTACGCTAAAAGCGGCGGAAGTAGCAGCACAAGCGTGATCGCCTGAGAGTGTAAATGTCGTCTTTACAAATCAGTTTAGGATCTCAGGGCTTTCCGGAGACCTGGATTGCGCTGGATGAGCTGTATGGAGCCTTTTTATGCTTTTTGTTTTGGTTGTTTTTTAATGTTTTGAGTCCCCATCTGCTTCAGTTGTTTAGGAGAATGCTGCAACAGTGTTTGCAGAAGCTCCAGAAATGTTTGTGGAGAACACAGAAGACTTCACCTGACTTTTCCATCGGCATTGGGGGGGAAGATAGTGACTGAATTTTCAATTTTGGGTGAACTTATCCTTTAAATTCTTGAATGCTTGCCCTGACTTGGCTGACAGACTATACATTGGACCCCGACCAATCATAGCTTGCTGTCTTTCATGACATGCAGGTGATCGGGAAGGTGGTGCCAGGGACCAGCTTCACTGAACCAACATCATCCCTCTTTCCATTTGGCACGTTGGCCCAGTTGTCCGACTGGGTGAAAAAAGGCAACAGAGTTCTGGATGTTGTGAGGCTTCTCGGATGCTGTGTCAGTTGTTTTCCACTATGACAGACATCTTAGGATAAAATGAGCAATGCATTTTTGTTATTGAAAACCCAAGTCTGATCCCAGCATTAGAACTGGATTTGCAGTGTAGGTCCTTTGTACATTTTCCATTCTATCTAGAAGCTAATCTAGTGCTTCGACTTTTGGATGGATTGCAAAATGTCTTCAAGACCAAACAAGTCAATTTATTTACTACCTCCAGAAGTTCCTGGGTG
This sequence comes from Pagrus major, assembly GCF_040436345.1. NCBI lineage: Eukaryota > Metazoa > Chordata > Actinopteri > Spariformes > Sparidae > Pagrus > Pagrus major. Next base: position 25,291,891 of record NC_133221.1, on the reverse strand, counting down.
ACTGACAACGATGTCAGCTGTATTTACAGACGTCAAAGCCCAAAAAGAAGAACTTTTCTATTTGTGTTCTGGGAGAAGAGTAAGGGCGTACCGTAGAGACGGTGCATACCCCACACCTCATCCTGTGTGATTAGCTTCCGCCCCGTCAGAGTTGCATTCAGGTGCATTATAGCTTTAGGGTCCATGGAGTGCATGAGTCCCAGGACGTGGCCGATTTCATGAGTCGCCACATGGACGAGATCCGTCAGCCAAACCCCTGCAACACAGACACTTTTGATTATTTTCGCTTTCAGTTGCCGCACTGACCTGGACAGCTCATAGGGGAGCTGTCCAGGTCAGTTTCTGGTGCATCCATCACCTCATGGGTTAAATATCGCGATAAAGACACGTGCCTTTCTTCCAGCTGAACCGCATGTTTCCCAGAATCCAGTACTCGTGGTCGTCGAAGTGGATCTCACCAGTTGGCGGGAAGAATGCATGAGCCAGTTCTCCCGTGATGCCGTCGAAACAATGGTGCAAGTACGACTGCAGACAGTCTGTGTGGTTGACGGGGTAGAAGCCTGCCAAGACAGAGAGAGAGACACATACCTCAGAGCCGAGGAGGGAAACCCTCACTCCATTATTTCTGCTCTGCGTTGACTACAGCGGGGGGATGATGGATTGCTAAAGACAGAGCTTTTTCTTCAGCCTTCACCCCGCAGGATGACAACCATCCCTCTCACTGTCACTGAGAATTTATGCAGGACCCTGGAGTTTGCATCCAAAGGGACCAATAAAGCATAATTTAGACTGCTCCACCATGGGCTGACATGTATGGAAGTTGTTAAGCATTTACTTTTTTCATTTAGAATTATGAATCATGCCGAATATAAGCTTGGTAATATAGCCGCGGTAGTGTGATTTAATGAGATTGGAGGGGAAGACATTTCTGCGATGACAGCACGGAGAGAAATACAGTAACGACAGAGGAGAAGTCTGGAGCCCGGGGCCAAGGAACATCTGTCGGGGACTGATACAGCCACATGCAGAGTACCCACCGATCTTAATGTCTGCTTCTTGGTCAGCTGGCACCTCTCTGAAGCTGAACGGCGAGACGTCGCTCCACATGCCAAAGGCCTTGGCAAAGCCTCGACGCGTGTCGCTGGCATTTATCAAGTTAGTAGGGAAGGAGAGCAACCTGTTCAGAAACAACAGCATTATGTAGTTAATACTGGTCTCTACACACATTCCACTACAGACGAGCAATCTGCCAAAACACAATGGCTACTGTTCAGACAGACCACAATTCCCACAAGCACTTCAAGTACAGCTCCATTACTGAGACCTGATATTCTCTTATATCTCAGTGAGGGTTAGACTGATATTAGTGCTTTTAATAAGAACCAGATATTGATCCGCTGGTAACACCCTATGTCAATATGAAAGAGATGAAGATTTAATTTTACTAATGCAGGAATGACTGAAATTTGGATCTTTTTCTGTTTTTTGTCTCCAGTACACTTAAAGGATAGGTTCGTCCAAAAAAGAAAATTCAGTCATTATTAATCACCGTCATGCTGATGGACAGCCGGGTGAAGTTTTGTAGTCCACCGCAAAAAACGCGTTGCAGCAAACATGGGGATTGTTTTGAAACGTTAAAAAACAGCCAAAATGTTTGTTTGTTTATGTTTGTTTTTTTACGTTTCAACAAAAATCCCCACAAAAACGACCAAAACACCCATTAAATGGTTCCATACAGCCCGTCCAGTGTAATCGAAGTATCCAGAAGCCCCCAGATCCCAAACTGATTTGAAAAGATGTTATTTACACCCTCAATGTGCGGTCGAGCTTGTGCACCCACTTCAGATGCGGTGCGTGCTAAGGCTTTTACGGTGAGGATTTTGGCTTAAAAAGGGTATAAATAACATCTTCTCAATTCAATTTTGAATCTCAGGGCTTCTGGAGACTTGGCTTAGGCCAAACAAGCTCTGTGGAGCCATTTTATGTTTTCTTTTATGCTGTTTTTTTTATGTTTTAAAACAGGTCACCATCTACTACAGTTGTTTGGGCCAATGCTGCAAAGCTGTGTTGTTTTGAAGCTCAAGAAATGTTCTGTGGACTACAAAACTTCACCTGACTTTCCATCAGCATGAGCAGGACTAGATAATGACAGAATTTTTATTTTTGGGGGAACTTTTCCTTTAAGATGATGGAACCACTTTGGTTCAACCCAATCTCCTTAAACTTTATGGGCTCTTTTGTCATACAGCTCCAGAAAGAACAAAGTCTCACTGGATCTTCTCCAAACAGTTAACACAACACAATCCAAATGTGCTGCGGCCAAGCGACTGCAGTGTGGGTGCGAAATTCCACCATATGCTTCTTTATTTTCCCTTTTCACAAATGCAAGCAGAGAGTTCTGCAAGGTGATCACTGTCAGATGATGCATGTTGGTCCTCAATGGACGTCTTGACTGACGTGAGAGGAGAAGATATTGAATAGTTCTTCCATTTGAGTTAAATGATTCCACTAAGGTACAACTAACCCACACCGACAGCAGTCTGATTTCAGGAACTTCAACTTGGCCCGCTTCAACTGAAAAATATCTGTCCTTGTGTTTTTCTGCCAAAACCAACATTAGTCTAACTCTCTGGAGTTTTCTCCAAGGATGTGTTTTCCTTTTCCCATTTTCTACAACTGTACTGTGCTGTTGTGTTGACCAGAGGAAGAATTGCAGATGAATACTTGTATGTCAGCTTGAACTTGTCCCATTTGAGCTGCTCCGGGGTGAGGGTGTAGCGCTTGTTCCTGGAGAGGTGCAGCACTTGCGAGCGGGCCTCTTTGCGGATCCCGATGAGCAACACAGTGGTGTAAGCTTCTTCCTTGGACAAAGAAAAACCTTTAATTAATCACCTCGCATTGAATGAAAGTTAGGGACCGAACATTGAGGATTAGATTTGATTGCAAGGTCATTGTGGTCAGCAGTAAAAGTGCTTTCCAAACATACAGTATGATCCTTTTCACAGACAGGTTGTGTCTGATGTCTGTTGACTCCAAGTGATCACACCTGGATGCTAGTCTATTTTCACAGCTCTCTGTGTCTATGGGTGCTTTGCATTTCAGTGCTTTCATAAATATCCTGTGACTGAAGTTAAATTGTGGTTTGCCTCAGCTGCGATGTTACGTAACAGTGATCGGACCACTTGATAAAATCTATAACTCTTTATGGAGATGATTTTAAGTCATAAATCCAATTTCCAATACTTGAAGGTACTTGGGCCATAATTCTGATCCAGGGAGCCCATTTTGTGCCTGAGAGCAGGAAGGCATCGTGTCTTAACTGATACATTTAAGGAGGAATTAAGGAGGCGTACACTGAAGGGGAAAAACTGCTGAAGACACATACAGCTGTCCATGAACCCTTGATTTCTTTACAATGTGCCACAATACTTCCTTTACCCTTAACTATGTGAGGGGGGACTGACAAGTAAGGCATAATGCCTGACGACGGGTCCATTATCAGGAATCAAAGGACGCCGTGGAGGCCTGCAGAGGACGGTGGCCTCCATGCTTACGCCATGATCACTTGTCAAAGAAAAAAAGATCATTAAAGTATATTTTGCGATCAAAGTGCAAAGTTTTTCACAAGCAGTAACTCTGTCTCCCTGGCAACAGCTGAGAGTTTAACTAATTGCTGAAACAATCATCACAATCCCAAGGTAAACTAAAAATGGCTCTTATGTGGTGTCTAACAATTTTATGGTTTTAATGTTTTCTACTTATTTTATTTGTTGTTTAACAAAACATTTAATCAACATTTACGTGCAATATTCTATTTTATCTTTATCCTTGTTTTCATTGCTTGTTTTGATATTTTATTCTTTATATTTTATTATTATTATTATTCATTTTATTGCAATTGTTGTGCAGATAAACGGGAGGTAAACTGGTCCGCTCAGCTCATCGAACCCTTCTGCTCAGCTGTTGGCCAGGCAGCTGAGGGTGAATAGAGGGTTCTGCAACAACAGTGAGAGAACAATATTGTTTTGAACATTGAAGCATGTCAACATTTTCAAGAAGACACCCAAAATCAAAGTGTGAAGCTGAAAACAAGCATGATATGGGACCTTTAAGTTCTTCCAAAGAAGAGGATCTAACAAACACGCTCACTCTCACGCAGAGATCGACCAGGTGTGTGGAGGTGAGACAGTGTCTGACATCAAAGTTCAAACTTCTCTCTCAAGTTCTCTTTTTAAAATTGCTCTCACAACTTTGTCCAACCATCCTGAATACCGTCTAGGAGAGACTGTCCAAACATGTGCGTGCTCTCCATTTGTGGGATTCATTGTGTCGAGACTACAAAGACACACAAAGGACAGAGTCCTCAGAGAGAGATAGAGGAAGCAGCAGGATGCAGCCAAGAGAAGGCTAAAGTGCCTGTCTGGTCATCCAACAGCATCTGAGACTTCCTCCACCTTTTTCTTGAACAGCGGAACTGTGGGGGCTGCGTCTGTTAAGCTTTGTAACTTTCCGAAACAGACAATCGGACAAGCACTGCCAGTTTACGCAGCTATCAAACCTCCACAGCCAGGTGTGTGGGGATGGCGGAAAAGGCAGAATGTCTTTTTTCAAGCTTTTGCTTTCAACTCTTTTTGACTTAACAAGTGAATTTAACAGCCTGAGTTCCTTCAAGGAGAGAATCACAGAATGAGTGCACTGTTATGCCAGTTTGAGCTACTTTTTTCTTGTGAATTTGATCATCAGAAAACAAAAAAATCATTCAAAAACAGCCTTTCCAAGAAAAATCTGGCTTCACTGTAGCCGTTGGACCTATGGATCTGAACTGTAACTTCTGGAACTGAAGATGGAGAGCACATATCAAAGCCACACCCTTCACTTTGTATTCTACACCCTATCCTCTGGTTCCTGTTTCTGCTTCGCCCAGTCAAGACAAATAGATCCGGTACTTCCTTCATTTCCGTACCAAAATAGTGAGACTGGGGCAGGCAGTCTGGCAGACTGTCTCACACTGAATGAACTTGATGACATCTCTTCCTCTGATGTTAAATATAAAGCTTCTGCATCACACTATGTGCACTGGTCATTGTTTTATACAACAGTTGCTTGCTTGACCTCAGCAGCAAACACACTGGAGTCTTGTGCTCAGTGATTTATGAGGTGTTTAACGTAGTACGGCCAGCACAGTTCTTTCCGTGTCGTCTCTTGTTATATTCACTGCAAATCCAATCTCACACTTTGGCACGGATAAAAGATGAACCGTAAACCACGAGGGCTGAAACAAGCCTGCTAGACTAAACCTTGAAGCCAGTGGTGAGCGCTGACTCGGCGGGCAAAACATTTGAAGACAAGTCTCCGAAGACCCTGCATGGGAGAGTCTGGAAGAGTTTATGCTCAGTCTCAGAGACAGTTTAAACAGGGATTATGATTTTTACCGTGAGCCTCAGAAAGATTCAACAATTTTCTATAATTTAAAACATACACACTGTGAATTGAACTTCTACTCACCCATTATTATCAGTAAATACTAAAAAGCACATTGACAATGATCTTTGACTGCATTTTGACCTCACTCCATTAACTTACTGATACATTTACTCTCTAATATGTCTTTCACTGATGCTGTAATGTATTGTGGTATAGCCTACAAGGAGCTTATCTAAGGCAGTTATGTAATCCCAGGCAGCGGTCTTCTTGATGGACACATAATGAAAGCGTGTGGCAGAGGAAATTACATAAAGTTATCCCTCAGGCTCTGTATCACAGTGGGTGGGTGGCAATGATGGAGTAACATATTTATCCAATTCAGGCAAGATATTACTGTACAGGGATCCAGTCCAAAGCCTGACCTAATTATGGTACTCCTCTAACTTCATCACCTTGACCGAACATTGATTGAGTCTGATGCATATTGCCATGGGTGAGCTATAACTGAGTGATTTCAGAAGCTGATGTCCAACTAATGATACGTTCTAAGAAATGATTTAAATTGCATGGACAGTGGCTCACTTATTAAAAGTCTTTAAAAGCTGGCAACTTCTGTATAATAACAGTGAAAGAAAATTATGTGAATGATAGACTCCTGTAAAAAAAAAAAATACTGACTAAGTTTACTCTTGTTCTTACCTGTGATTGTCCTGAAGACCATACTTCATTAAAAAAACATCATAACTACATTTTATTTTAATGATTGTGAAATGTACATAGCTTTAATAACACAAGGTGAGGCAGGTTTTTAATCTTTATGTTCTTGTGGTGAATTCGGGGTACAAAAGACCCACCAAGTATCACTTTATTTCAATATAATTTAAACTTGGAGGACGGTAGTTTATGAATTGAGCCATTTACCTACAAAAATGAGTTACTGTTTGAAATGAGTGCTGCCGCGTGTAATACAATACTGTACATGCCGAATTGAAAAGTGGCTTTGAATGATTAAAAGAAATGTCAAGCCATACCAATCCTAGTATGCAGCTTCACAGACACGTAGGTTAAACTTTAAGTCACAGAATTTTAAATGGAGTTTGGTGTGATGTTTTTTTTTTCACGATAAAGGAAACTATAAATAACTTCTAAAACTTAATAATGACTCGAGCTGCAAAGACAGCTGCTACATGTCATAAAGTGGTCACAGCATACCTCTAACCTCCAGGAGGGAAACGCTGTGGTTTGTTGCATCCCTGCGAACAGCAGACTGAGCAGAGCAGCAGCCAGCAGAGGAGCGAAGCCGCAGTCGCCTCTGCGTAAACTTCTGGGAGTCTGATAGCACATCATGGCTGCGATATCACACCTCCAGGACAAAAAAAACATAGATAATCCCTCAGAGAAGACTACATAGATTCACCGTCTGTGCTCGTGTCAACACAACTTCTTGGCCATTGCACGTTTCGGTGATGTGTTACAGTAGCTTCTGGTGCTGTGTGCGGCAGCAGCGCAGTCCAGCCTGCGGACCGGGTAGTGGAAGCAGTGCAGACTGCATCAGCTCCGCTCGGCTCTCTTCCGCACAGTGCGCCTGCCAGAGGGCTGGTTTCATATTACTGTAGATGGGGCAGGGGGTCAGTGTCGAGACAATCTAATGAAAACCAAACGCGCTCTGTCCGTCAAACCACTTGTTGCAGCCGCCAGGGCTCACTTAAAGCGGAATCAGATGGCTTATTTTGAACATGACTTTCTGAGGTTTATGTAATACTGCTGGGGAGAAAAGTAGTTTAGTCTTCACTTTATCCCGCTTGTGGCATGCACAGACAAAACAGGCCATCATCCTGGAGGTGACATATTGCTCTGAGGCCCATCTTGTAAAACACTGCAGGTCTTCCGTTAAAGGAGACATATTATGCTGTTACTGCTAGATTAGGTTTACATGCTTTAACTATCAAAAAAGCATCAGTGTTCTCATAATTACCTGCTCTGTATTCCCCCTCTGCCTGAGATGCTCTGTTTTAGCTCCTGTCTCTTTAAGCCCCCCCACAAATACAGTCTGCTCTGATTGGTCAGCTCACACACACCTGACCCAGCACCCTGTCTCAGATGGCTTTGCCGTTTTTTTTTTTTAAGCTTACAGTTAGGTTGAATTCCAACGTGAATATATCCATAAATTCTGCAAATATGTGACATGGTGACATAGTATGATCTCACAAAGTCACGGAATTAAAGGCGGGACCACTGACGAGGCGTTTCAGGTACTTCAGGAGCAGTGTGGGAGAGAGGAACTCCTGTTGGTGTGGACTTTGGGCTTTTTAACTATCAAGATATTTTACATGCACAAGAACATATATAACACAAGGGGAAAATAACAAAAAAGCATAATAGGTTTCCTTTAATAGTTTTTTTCTGTGAAAATGAAGATTGTGATGCAAGAATGATAATTCCCAGTATTCATGATTAAATTTGGCATCGCATGATCTGTCAAAGATAATCACAATGTGATTTTACCATATCGTGAGGCCCTATTTTGCCTCCAAGACACCTCACGCCCTTTGCATGCCACTGTCTTCTGCAGGAATAGTCATGGCCCATATGGTAAAGTGTATTTGGTTGCAACTGACATTCTTGGCAATTAAAAGTAGGAAAAGCACAGGTGTAATAGTTCAGTGTAATTGTAACTTCCACGATCCTGGTATCGTGTATGCTGAGTGATTGGCTTGATTTATGGGGAACGTTAATGGAACAGTCATGTTTAATCATGAATTTATTAACACCTGTGCTTTTCCTACCTGTGACATGTCAAAATGTTTGCTGTGAAAGGGACCTGTTTGCCTTATCGGAAAGAATTAACAGGTGTTTTGCACGCAGGAATGTTGCAGTTGCACGTCCATCTGTTCATCAGCAGCTTTTGCCACTTTCCATTTATTAAAGACAAGAAAGAAACTGCAGGTCTACTTTTCATCCCACTCACAGCCAGGGAATGGGCCGATCTATCAGCTCTGAATAGAATCTAGATCTTTTTTTCCTTTGGCAGTCAATTTCTTTTTTCTTGTCCTAATAGAGAGTTTTGGTGGTTGGAAACAATTGCTGGGAAGCAGTACACCCCATTCAGACATTCATGTCAGATTAGCCCATAAAATCACTTAATGGCAAAACACAAGGTTGTTTCCAGAGATTGGATAGAACTCGTCTTTTCAAAGTAACAATATGTACGAATTTTAATTTTTTAAAATAACTAAAATTCTCAAGAGAATCTGAAGAAATAACAGCTTTGATGTTGTGCCTAATACATCTAGTATTGTGTTGCAGAGATATTTAATAAAAGTTAGCAGGCTAACCAGCTAGCTCAAGTATTGTCCTGTCTCGTAATACCACTTTGTACCTCAAGAGGCAATAGTGAGTCACTGTAGCCTCCAGTCTGCCCTCAGTCCACCAACACTGAGGTGGCTTTTTTCTGCAGAGTTTGGCTCCTTTTTCCTTTAAGTTGAGCGCTGTATGTAAGCATATCCCTGAAAATAATTAACCATAAAAATTCTCTAAAAATCTTTATTTTGAGGCAGCAGTGATGTGCAGCATAGTGCCATTATGGGACATGTTGTCATTGGAAAATGTGCAAATATTAGTGGCCATCATACATCCTTTTTCCTAAATTTCTTTTTTGGGGGTCACAATCATTTGCCTGGTTTGCCTCTCCTGATGGTGGGCCTCTGTGTGAATGTCATGGCATGGTTCACTCTGATGGTTAAAGCTGATATCTCAGCCACCTGTTATCTCAGTAAATTAACTAAATAATTAACTGCAGTTATGGCGGTTCTTGGCTTCCGTACAAATGGCCCTTTATGGACCTATTTAACTATAAAAATATGAACTGTGATCTGTTGTGACTAAAAACCATTTTTATCATTGCCAGAATTAATTATTTAAAAAGAATAATGTAATTCTAACCCCTAACCTTGACCATAACCGTATTAAAAATATAATGCACGAATTACAGAAAGCCATTGTTATCTGTAATCTGCCAAGAAACTATTCTAATTAATTTCGGTTCAGTGTAAATTGTGTAATTTTTTTGTTAGTCCATTTTTCATATTGTGCCTGAAATAATAATACATAATAACAACAATAATTATACTAATTATACTACTACTACTAATAATAATAATAATAATCATAATCATAATAATAATAGCAAAACATTTTATTTATATAGCACTCTTCATATTTGTAGGACTAAATCGGTAGTCGGAACCATTGTACCACATGCGGTTTCTTCGACTTTTGAGCGCTGTTGCACTTCGGAGGAGGAAATGGCGCCAGTCAGGTGCAGCAGGGTTTACAGTAGCCAACCAGTCAAGTACCCTCGAAGTTGACACGTAAGCTACCCAACAGCCTCTCACCGTAAAAGGCTCAGCGGGCGCAGAACTATGTTTTTAAGCGGAGAGAAGCCCAGTTTGTGTCGGATGGTGAAGACGTAACAGGTAAGAGCTCCCCTCTGTCCCTGTTAGCTCGGTGGCTAGCCAGTTAGCTTTAATCCCATAATCTCAGTAGTTAGCTTGAAGCTGTCTGCCCCTCCCGGTTGAGGTGCCCTTAACCGGGTGGCGAGTGTGTTGCTCTCCCCCGAAAGTAGTTTCTCCAGTATTTGAGTGTTTTTTTTATCTTACGAAATGCCACGTGTATTGACAAACTAAAGTGCTGTCCAGTGTTGGTTCAGTTTCGAAACCGCCCACTTAACTTTTATCCAAAGTGGCTGCCGGCACCGTTACTGTGACGATAAGGCTCTGCCGCTGCTTGACCGTTACCTGTGTGACAGAGGTCCTGCTTTCATCTGCTGCAGCAACAACAGGCAGCATGCAGTTAATAATCACACTTAGTTTACTTTGTGAAAGAACTTAGAGTCTGCAAATCTGGGAATAGTCTTAAACTGTCTGGATTAAATAAAGAAGAGAAGAATCAAGTGGACTATATGAAAATGTAAGACTGAACTGTGGATATCTATAAGGAAGGCAATTATTAATTCCCAAGTAGGGCAGAGTATCTTTAAAAATCGTAAAGGTGTAAAATGTAAGAGTTTTAGTTTGAAACATTAAACAGCGTGTTAAGTTTTGACGTTATGTCAAAGATTTCTATGTATTGTGTCGAAGAGATATTGTTTGAAGTTGGCATGCTGCAGGCCTAACTGAGCTAGCAAGCAAACAGCAGCTACAGTCATGGATGTATACACAGAATACAGTCAGCAGCAGTAAGCAGTTACGCTGGTGATATGCTGCCCCACTTTACCTGGAGCATGAATTCAAGTTGGCCAGTACTTATGTATTCCACCTTTTAACATAATGTTATCACCTGTGATAACTGAGCCTTTGTATGCCAACACTATACTTTCCTCAATACCTTTAGTATTATGTAAACATGACGTAACCCTGTTTTATGTAACAAAATATGCCAAACTCCTGAAAGTATCTGTGTTGATCAAATACTGTTACCTATAAATGCAACAGGCACATTTCTATCAGTCCTCAAAGTATTGGAGTTTGCACCTCAGCCTTATTTTATATAGGATTTTCTAGCATGTATCAAGGCTGTGCTGTGTTTTGCACTGTCAACTGTCTTGTAATTTTGCTGACCTGCTTTTCCTGCTGCAGGAACACCAGGCTCTGAAATTGGGAACATTGCTGGTACTGTAGACCCCTCGCAGAGGAATGGCCAAAGAGCAGAGACAAAGCAGGGCAGAGACATTTGTGCTGGCTGGATCAAATGGTCACAACGGCCAACAATGGCAGACTGGTTTGAATAACTTGGTTAGTCACTCTCCTGGCACTAACCACACGTCAAGGATGGCCCGCGTTGCTTCAGATGTGAGACACAAGTGCGCGGCCTACGTGCTGGCGCTGAGACCGTGGAGCTTCAGCGCCTCGCTCACGCCGGTGGCCCTCGGCAGCGCACTGGCATACAAACTGGATGGCTCTGTGGACTTGGTCATCCTGATGGTGTGCGCGGTGGCTGTCCTTGTAGTCCACGGGGCAGGCAACCTTGTAAACACCTACTATGACTTCTCCAAAGGGATTGACCACAAGAAGAGTGATGATAGGACTCTTGTGGATGAAATCTTGGCACCGCAGGATGTTGTTATGTTCGGAGCATTGTTGTACTCTTTAGGGTGCTTGTGTGCCACTCTGCTCTACTTCCTGTCCACACTTAGACTGGAGCACCTAGCTCTTATTTACTTCGGGGGACTCTCCAGCTCGTTTTTATACACTGGAGGTGAGTGAAATATCAACTTCGCCATACACACACGCGCACACACACACACACACACACACACACACACACACACTCGTTAGGTTTATGATGCACTCTGCAACACTGCATGCTAGTGGCTCCAGGTGCCAGAAAAGTTGGTGTTGTAAAAATAGGTACAGCACATTCATGTTTACCATTGTGGTCACTCTGTCATGTGTTTATACCAAAGGACAAAAAACAAACACTGGTAAGGACATCTTTCATTGGTCAGTTTATACAAAAGAGAAAGTGTCTCACTTACCACGTGTGGTATCCAGCAAGGCAAATGTGATTTGAATAAGGATTTACGTGTCATGGTTTTGAGATAATGAAGCGTTTCGTCCACTGCTAGAAAAAAGCGGAGATGATTTTCACTTTTGCTGCTCAAAGCACTGAAATGTTACATGTGAAACACTCTGCAGCAGCGAGTCTTTGTGGCAAATGTTTCTGAAAACCTGCACACATAAAACTCAAACTATCTGCATGGCTAGATAGTAAGTAAGAAAGAGTTAATACTTTTACATTTGACACATGCTGTCAGCAGCAACAGCTCCTGACCCTACCAACTGAGCTACAGTGTGTTGGGATTTTGGTGAACTGGCCCTTTTAAGGCAGTATGACATTGATGTGTTACATTCCTAAATGAGGTGAGGTGCGTTTCTGAAAGCGTCTCAAGTGTTGATTCATCACTCCCTACGGATGGAGAAGTATATAGAATTTAGTATGAAAAAACAGAGAGAATCCTGCAGCTTGTTTTAATGATTTCTATTGCAGCATTACTGTGTGATTCAGACTAAAATTGTGTTGGTGTGTTTTTACCTAATTAATGTTATCCCGATAAAGATTAATGAAAAGGTAGGGCTAGGCGATATTGCCAGAATATATTATCAGATTAATTCGGGGCTTGGTGACAAAATACATTTTTGGTAAATCATCAGTAAGGAATGACTGAGAAGTTAAAGGCAAGTATTGGAACGATAGGATAATAACAGAATATTTCACAGTTGAACAAGAAACAAATTTGTCTAAAATAATATCAGAACACTGAAACAGGAAACTTGAATTATCCAAGGCATCTTTTTCTTCATCATAATCTCTAAAAAGTAGTTTTAATATGAATGCATATTGAACAACATATAAGCCGATACTGATAGCTTTGATAGGCCAGTATCAGCTAATAATATTGGTCGGGCCGCCCCATGAGCTTAGTTGGTAGAGCGTGCATCCCACTGACAGAGGCTGTGTCCTTGCTGCAGCGGCACAGGGCTCGAGTCCGATCTGTGGCCCTTTGTCATTTCCCCTCTCTCTCATTCCTGTTTCCTGTCACACTTGAAGCTCCCCTATCCAATAAAGTCATTAAAAAGGAAATGATGATAATAATAATGATAAAAAGAAAATAATACAGTAGGTGGCACTTTTTACAGTTTGTTTGCAACAAGCACAGCATGTTATACACGTTCTACAAGGGTTGTGAAAGTATGAGTTTTAATGCAATAGGTAGAAATAACCTAACTGCTCACTAAATCTGAACCTTTCTTACCCTCAGGTGTGCATAAACTCCAGGTTAGGATTTCTTTTTAAAATAAAAAAATGTAAAGAAGATATATCGTCTCATATCATGATAGCGGTATAACATGGATATATTGCCCAGCCCTAGTAAAAAAAAATCATTATAGCAGACCTCCACCATCACTGCTAGTTCACTATGTTCACGTCATGGTTAGTTCTACTCATCCCGTGAAAACAGCGCTTCAGTTATCTTCTGTGGTTCTGGAGAAACTTCTGTGAAAATAACCCTGATGATGTAATCAGGCTTGTCTGAGCAAAACCTTGTGTTCACCAGGCAGAATGAAAAGATATTTGTTGCATTATGGGAAATGTAGGATCCAGTGTTTTTTTAGTTTGACCCATACTGAAGACTGCATGTCAGGATGTCAAAGTGGCTTCAGCATTGATTGGGTCCATTGTTTTTTTAGAACTCTATTGTCCCAAAACTTGAATGCAATACTTTCTTGCTGGGATACTCCTTTTAATTATTAGCACACTCAGTCAGAAACCTATTAATGTTAATTAATATTAATAGTAATCAGTATAGCTCTCACTCATATTTGTACTTGTATTAGTGATTGTTCAGAGTTTGCCTTTGAGATTCAGTACATCACTCATTTGGAACCATCGAATGAAACAGTGAAAACAGGCTATACTTACTGTACTTTCAGGATTGAATTGCACTGCGTAAACAACCACTAATGAAAAAGTTAAATGTATCTTCTGTTTACTCTTTCCTTCAGGCATCGGCCTCAAGTACGTGGCCCTGGGAGACGTGGTAATCCTCATCACCTTCGGCCCACTGGCAGTCATGTTCGCCCACGCGGTGCAGGTCGGCTACCTGTCGGTGCTCCCGCTGGTGTACGCCGTCCCGCTGGCCCTCAACACAGAAGCCATCCTCCACAGCAACAACACTAGAGACATGGACTCTGACAAGCAGGCGGGCATCGTCACCCTGGCCATCCTCGTAGGCCCCACTCTGTCTTACGTCCTCTACAACCTCCTGCTATTCGTCCCCTATGTGCTCTTCTGCATCCTCGCCACCCGTTACACCATCAGCATGGCGCTGCCTCTGCTCACACTGCCCATGGCCTTCCCCCTGGAGAAGCAGTTCCGTAGCAGGTGCTACGCCAAGATCCCCCAGAAGACGGCCAAGCTCAACCTTCTAATGGGACTTTTCTACGTGTTCGGGATTATTCTGGCACCTCCTGGCAGCTTGCCGTTACTGTGAATAATTAGCTTTGATATTTGACATTTCGTTGTTTTAATACAGACTAGTTTATGTACCTCTTTGAATTTGTATGACGCGATCTGAGGGCTTTCACCAGCTTTAATTTATTGTCTAATTTATACGTTTAACAGAGATTTAGTTAAGGTCCTCCTCTGTGACACTGAAGGCATAATCAGATGTTTTTTCAGTATTAAGCCTGCTGTAATGTGTTGGTAAAAGTAAGAGTTGTTGGTGTCATTTGTAGAGGTAGGTGACATTTTTATCATACAAGGACAGACAATAAACCTACAGTGGCCATATTTGTTGTTCTTTTCAAGGCACAACACTGACACCTAAAATCGTCAATAAACCATTTTGTTCATATTCTCAACATTGTATTCTATGTATGGTACATACTGTTAATTTGTTCATTGTGATTTCTTTTTGGAGAGCCAAATAGTATTTCATTGGATTGTAATAAAACTCACAAATGCTGATGGCTGATGTACCATGTCTTAATTTTGAATCAAAGCTGAAGTGGTTTCCTACCAGCCTAAACAAATACGACAGTACAATATAACATGCAAAGTGAGCAGTTTGATGTTAAATATTGGTTTCAAGACAAATGAATGAACAGTGTTGATTTACATGGTTAATAGATGTCAAAATATGTAAAAACACTGAGGTTTCATTTAAGGTTATATTCAAAATGTGGCAGCTAAATGGCTGTCAGACAGGTGAGATGGATGAGACATTTTAAAGAGGATCCTTTGAATAAGAAAATATTCTTATTGTTGAACCAAAATTGTAGGACCTAATTTCAGTCATGTTATCTATAACCTGTAACGTGATGGCTAACGTGCCACCCTGTTTCTGTAAAACTCATACTGTAAAATAATGATGATGAATGATTATGAAAGGTCAGTCACTGCATCTGTAAGGGTTTAATTTAAGGAACACTTAAGTTTGTGTAGCAAAGTATTCATCAGCAGGGGGCGGTATTGGACAACCATTAAGCCAACATGCACAGAAACCTTCACAAGCTTTGTGTAATACCTGTAAAATGCAGTGTTGACAGGGTCTGAAATGTTAGTGCAACTGGTCTAATTACTTGCACATACAGTGTCTTCAAAATGTACAATAATACATTTAATGTACATCTACAACACTTTGATATGGCTGTATACCACAGCTGCAGCACAACATTTTTTTATTAGACCTTTATTATTTGTTCTTGATCTTTGGGTTGTTGTCTTTTTTAATGTACTGTCACATACAGCATATGGTTGTTTATGCCATCTTGTGTTATCTTTCAGAAACTATTTAAAGAGGGTTATATAGAAAAAGAGCGCAGGAAGCACAGACAAATTAACAGCTTTTACAGTATGTACTTGTGTAATCGTTTAATCTGATTTAATATTCTTATTATAGTTACATTGTTTGAGTACATTAACTCCCAAACACTTTAGTAGGGTTTTAGTGAGAAGCTTAATTTTAATAATGACCTGACTTCTCACTGTATCTTTGGAAGTGCTTCTGTTTCCACCCACAGCCTTAAGACATGCTAGGGGGATTAATTAGAAATTGCCACTCCCATGTTGTAAATATTGTTAATGGTTAATTAAAATCCTAATACACAAGTTCCCATCAGCTTTTGACTGTGTTTCAGAATATAGTACATTATATTATCATGATCATATTGTGAAATACAGTCATGCAATTGTTTAATCATCTTTGCAGGCATGAAATGAATGGAGCACTTTGTTAATTCAACATGATGAGAAATGAGAATGAGGACACACATCACGCCTGAGGCATGAGCCAGCTAAATGGCTGACTGTTGAAGGCCCCCCCGAGACTTTGGGACTTGTGACATCTTTCTGTGCTGTTGTTTTTGTATTGCGCTGAAAATGCATACGCAGCAAAAATCTACCTCCGCTACTTTTGTAACACTGGTTAAGCAAGTTAATTTAACAATAATGAAAAGCATAAGCACGTCTATCTGACTATATGTTTCCTTTTTTCTTCGACTGGGTTACTTGAAACCAAACGTCGTTGAATTCAGGACCGGTTTATTACGAGGAGCACGTGAAGGCAGCATTCATAGTGACGTAACACATGGGCGTGTTGTCATGGCTGTGTGCTGCAAAACCTTTCAATATAGTAAATACTTATTTGCCCTAAAACAGGCCATGTCAGCGTTGGTGGTGGACAGCGACATGGAATATTATTTAACAGCAAAGTAAACATTCTTGACAGAGGTCCGGTAAGTAGCTACACCACGAAAGACGTTGTTTTTTGTACCAATAAAGGATAACCAAACATGAGTTAGCTAGCTAGCGTCAACGTTGTACAAGCTAGTAGTACGCACAATCCCACCACCCTATCTTATTATAAATCCACGCAGAATTCAGTTCATAGTTTAGCCAATTTAATGTGACACTGATTGTTGTTATGTGTTATAGCATACTGCTGGCTAATGGTGCATTTGCATGGAGCGCTTCACTTCCATAGAGGTCCATCACAGCCAGTTAATTCGCCTGTCAGAAAATATTCCTCAATCAAAATATCGCTAACGTTATATTATGTTGGGCGATGGGAAGCAGCTTGAGCCGGTTATTAACGTTTGTTGGTAAAATTAGGAACTGACATCATCTATAACAAAAAATACTGGTGGTAATATGTTTGCCGATTGAACCGTTACGTTTCATGTAACAGTTTGTCAAAAGTCCCTCTTCTTTATATCGTGTAAGTGCCATTCGCAGTAAGCAATACAATTAAATCGGCAAATTATGAACGAGGTTTGGTGGTGACGCTGCGTGCACATGAGTGAACAGACAGCTGCTGGGTTTGTGCTTGAGTAGCAAGTAAGCTAACTTCCGTTAGCTGACTAGTGGGGTGTCATGGTTGTGTTACAGTATTAGTTACCTGTCAGCCAAGTTGTCAGCCTGTACTTCACATTGTGTTTTGTTCTTCACAACTGTCACCTAACTCAAGCTGAAAAAGACAGGATTATGGGAGTTTAAAGGACACACTTGAACCCCTTCATCTGGCACTGTTAAAGATATAATTGCATGCAGTTGTTTCCTGAGTCTGGCGGTAATGTGCTGAGCTGACATGTGTTAGGGACATTTCAGTATTCTGTATTAAGTGCTGTAGCTGGTAAACGAGACCTAACCCTTTACACCTGTCATGTTTCTGCTCATTTGGTGCTGGTGAAGCAGAGCCCAGCTGCAGCTGCCACATTGGAGCTGCAAGTGATCAGCCAGGATTGCTCTCAGCCACACCTACTCCAGAGCTCAGTCATCTGCTGATTCTTTGTCTTGTTGCTCCTTATTTGCTCAACAAATCTTAATCACAATAATCAAGCTTGAAATACTTACTGGCTTACAACACAGAAATTATTACTGCTCCAGTGAAACTGAAGTGATCAGTTAGTTCGCAGTTGAGAAGAAATGGGGGAAATATTATGTGGAAATTCTCAAGGTAAGACTTTTTTGTGTCTCTTCTGGTACTTGTGTGCTTGGTCTCTACATGGACCTCTTCCCAATTCTTCCGAGCATGTTTCTTTTAAGCAGTTAAAGACTGAAAGACAGAAATCTACATAATTTCTCCTGACTCTGTGTCTCTGTCTCTGTGTTAGGAGATTCTAACTTTCATACAGTTATGCACACCATAACTAGAGGCTCAAGTTAATAAGTAGCTAGTGGATAATGGCAAATGTTTGAATGAGGAATGCTAACATTGTTTACATGCCACTCGTCAAACATACCATGTGCTTATTAAGGAAATAATCGGACTAAATATTTACAGAAAAAGACATTCCTGGCTAACAGACTGGCTTGATATTCAGATATGGGTCTTGACACTAGCTGTCACCAGAGTACAGTAACAGTTTTCACAGTAACAAGTATGGTTAGCCACAGGCCAAAACCAATGTTTTTTGACTGGGATTGCAGAAAGCAGAGTAACCACTTTCTTCAGATTGTTCTGTTTTCCAGGTGAACCCAGATTTAAAAAAAGTTGTGACGCTGTCTAACACATTTAAAAGAGAATGCGATAATTTTCCAATTAACACTCAATTAAAAACAGTTTTTTCAAGCAAGGACGGATTGAGGTTCACATGATTGTCCACATTGGCTCAGGAACACTAATTATTTCATTTTTGTAAGCATTATTATTATTATTATTATTATTATTATTATTATTATTCGTTTTTAAAGCATTTTTATAATACCACATCACCTACTATTTTGGAATCGGGTTTGTAATTCCTTTTGGGGTGGAAAAGCCTCTTGAAATAGTTTCAAGGTCACTCAAGCACTCTTATGAAACAAAATGAAATATTGTTTTCGAACGAGTGGAGATTAAAATCTTAGTTGGCAACCAGTACTGTTACTTTATTATACAATAAGTATATCTACTTGATGACACTGATTGAGCAGTATTATGTTGTTAAATGAAACCAGTAGAAACAGAGATATCTCCTTGTTATTCCAAGCATTCTTCATCTTTTTCAAAACCTGGTGCTTTACCCACAATGCAACGAGCAACTGAGTCACATCACTCGCGGCAGTTTATCAGAATACATGTAGCTTCCTCTGGAGCCACAAAAACGGCTTTGTACTACTATCTCACATAAGTAGTAAAGTTGGTGGAGTTGCCCTTTAAAGCCTGCCTTCTACCAGCACAGTCAGTCTTACACTGTGGATGAATGAGCTAGTGATTTCTGCCTGTTTGTTAGGCAACATGATGATACAGGCTCCTATATACCCTGAGACAAGAACAGATGGTTTTGATTTATACCTAGATATCTAGCCTATCCATTTATTTGGCAGACTATGATGGAACAGAATGAGCTGGACTGCTGCATGACCAAAGTACGTTAGCAGTAATTTTAGATAAATATGATATGCATTGATTTGACAGGTATCTGATTCTGCTGAAATCAGACATTCCCATCCTGGAGTTTTGTCTATAATCAGTTGCCCAATTAAAATGTCCAGAAAAGGCACCGCATATTGACCAAAATAAAGAAAAAGCCCCAAGCTTTGCCTGCTTTCCATTTGACACCAGTTGAATAAGTGAGACTGCGATTTGTTTACAGTTTTCCTACCAGGATCTTCCCAGCTTGACTGTGGATTCAGACTAACAGACGTCTGGCTACAAGCCAGTCCTGTTAATAGTTACTAAGATGACAGTCTGAGTTGCAAATGTAGCGTGCTGTCCTGAGAGAGTCAGCACCGTCGAGTCATCGAGTTTGATTTAGATTTGATTTTGATCTTTGTTAGAATATTTGGTGCTAATGGCAGCAGTTTGTGAGTGGATCCAGTAAGAATACGTACAGTTGAAGCAGCAGGTCCAGAATAGGAAGCGTGGATTAGTGTTGTTGATAAGTGAGGTAAAGGGTGACATATCATGATAGTCAGGTGTGAAATCACTACGCATAGATTATGTGGGCTTTATCCTGTGCAGTAAGGATGGGTAGCTCATGTAGTCCAGGTCAGAGTACACAGGACAGGAATGGAGCTGAGTGTTTGAGGAGTTGCTACAATGATTGGCTGATCAGGTACACCTCACAGTTCTATCCCAGCATGCAACAAGCCCATATTTCAGCAGTCCTCTCAGTCTGATGACTGCCATATTCATGTGTCTAAGTGTGTGTGTGTGTGTGTGTGTGTGTGTGTCACTGTCTATTGAAAGAGGGGCTGTGTGAATGAAAGCTTCCTTTTATATGGACCAATAAGTCTATTACATGAACAGCAGCAGCTTTGTTTACAAGATGGGAGAGCAGTGTAATGAACTGCATTATAAGCCTGTGCCTCAACCACTTCCTAAGCTCCCATTAATTCATTGGTTATTCATGTCATGGCAACACCAGCTGTACGTTCACGTGTGTGTGCCAGCATAAACAGAATGGCATTTTGGCTGGTTTTTGGAACCATATTGTCGATGTCTCCCACAGCTGTGGTCACATTGAAGAGCATTGTTCAAGATAGACACAGAGACAGACAGACAGAGACACACACACACACACACACACATCTTCCTCTTCCCTTCTTTCTGTGCGAGCCTGGAGGAGACTGTGGTGTTGCCAGCTCACCAGCAGCGGTTGCACAAACCAGTTTGCGACTAAAAATGAGGATCATGGCAGGTGCCCATTCATCAAATTCTCCTCCAACCCCACCCCTTTTTTCTCCCCCTCCCAAAACACCCTACCAAAAAAAAAATAACAACACCCAGACCCTCCCCCCGAATCGTACCTCCCCTCCCCCCTCCCCTCTGTCCTGTGCCTGTCTGCTCATTGGCAGCAGAGCGAATAGTGTCCCCGCGGGCTATGAAAGAGAGGGCCGTGCATCCTTATGTGGAGCTTGGTGCGCATGTGTTCGTGCATATTGATCAGTAAACACAGTGTGTCAGCCTCACACGCGTGTTGCTGGTGCTCACATCCCCGCTGATGGAATATAGCATCAGAGGAGTCCTATGCGGAGCAAAGCCCATTGGCCTGTTTTCATGCAGGAGCAGGGGAACGTCAACCTGAATGCAGCGCTCGTCGCACAGCCGCTCTCCCTGGCCATCCTCCTCCCTCTCCTCCTCTCCTCTCCTCTCCTCCTCCACGGTGGTAATCCTTGCTGACACAACGCACAAAGGACTAAATACTTGCTGCATCCTCCAGCAGCAGGACTCTCTCTTCTGCCTCCTCCAGCTCTGATCCTCGTCAGCCTGGCTGTTCGCCTGTACAGCAGGATGCTGTTTCTGTAAGACTGCCTGCGACTGTATATCACATTTCTGGAATACCGGCCTGGCTGCCCTCCTCCTCCGCCCCCTGTATCCCCTCCTCCTCTACCTCTTCCTCGGCCGGTTCATTCAGGGAGCGCATCAGCACAGGGCTTCAGCCCTGAGGAGGCGTATTTTTTTTTTTTTTACCTCGTAGGAAGCTGGTAGGACCACTGGTAGCAGATTTTTTTATTTTCACCATCTAATGTGTTTATGTAGCAGGAGGTAGGAGCTGCTTCCTTTTTGTCGGTCTCTCTATTCACCCTGCTGCACATCAGTGTACCAACAGGTAAAGCAGCCAAACAGGATATGCTTTATTTATCAGCTGATGCTGTTTCAGTCCTGTCTGTTTGGGTAATGCTCGCGCGCCTTTCTTGTGAGAAATCCAGGTGATGATGCTGTTCATGTTTTAAGGTAGAGCAGTATTCTTCTTGTCAGTTTGAATAAGAAGACGAAATAAGAATAGCCCTACAGTATCTTCTTCTTCAAAACAAACATGGCTGCTTTTGTTTTCATCTGGCTGTCATAGTGGACAAATGTGCTGGAATACACTGTTGTTCACACATGTGCAAAGACAACACGCGTGCAGCCGGATTGCATCCATGGCCATGCTACTACAATTTGTGCCACATGTCATTGCAGTAGTAAAGCTAGTAGACGTGCTCAGCAGGCTGGCAGACATCTGGTTTGCCTGGTTGCTCTCATCACTGGTGATGATCAAAAAATTGTTGACCTGCAGAGGCTCTATTTTAATAATCTTGCATGTGTGTCAAAGTTGTGCAAGTAGTGTTGGGATTTATTGTGAGGATTCTTGACTGCAGATAGTCAAATCATAGCATGTTTAGTGCCTAGGTTAGATGTATATGAGTTAATTAGAAGTAGCTATTATAACACAGGGTACTTGTCACTCATAGATAGTGGCTACGGGGCTGTGAGGATCAGTAACAGAGGGATTTTAATCATATAGTTTAAGTGTAGGATTCATTCAAGGAGGGTGACTGTGTTTCTGAGAAAACTGTAGTGTTTTTCATGTCAAGCACTGATGAAATGATCCTATCCTGGCTGCCGAGATAAGATTGATTGATTTGTTTGTTTTAGATGAAGTTGGGACAAATTGGGGTTGAGGGCGTAGTGTGCATGTGGCAACATGTGACCCAATATTGAATTTGAAACATATGTATGACTTGAGGCATAGGCCTGGACTGATGGAGCCCATCAGCTTGATCTTTGACACTTGGGTGATTCTAGCCTGTTTTACCAGACAAAAGCCTTAGCAAACACCAGAAATGGTCAAAGCTTCCCCGCAGTACTGATCATGTGACGTTACAATGCCCCATTACACAAAGTAATGTATTTGACTGAACACAGTCCTCTGCTCTTGTGCAAGTTATATCTTTACACTACTCAGCTAGTATCCCTTTTTTCAGATAGGGCATTTAGCTTGTCCAGTCCTTGAGCAACATCTGTCAGAAAAAAAATCAAGCAAGCAGAGGAGAAAAGAACCACATGTTCCAAAACAAAGAGCAAAGTTCACACCAAACCAAATACTAAGAAAAGGCCAGGAGGGGTTTTACTCCCCTGTTAGTAGGATTACTGCATCATAGCACTCAGAATTCAGATGGTCCTGCTGGTTGACCTGGGATAATAGCAGAGCAGAGCTGGTGGTGTCACGGCAGACTGGAATCATACAGCTGCCGACATGTTCAAAAGTGGGCTGAAGATCATGGGGAGTGAGTATGATAATCCACTATAATTTGATGTGATAATCTCAGTACAGTGTCATCAGACGTACAGTAAGTGTTCTCAGGGAATATGGTTTGCTGTGGTAGAGTTTTTGTAAAAGGCTCCAGGGATGAAGTTTGCTGAGAGGAACAATCCTGCTGGTATCAAGTTGCTTTTTAGATCTGTTGTTGCAGCCATTTTTACACCCAGTGAAGCTTGATATGTAGTATGAATCCATTATTCAGTTTAGGGCTGTTATTTTTTTCATTATCAGTTAATCTGCTAATTATTTCCACGATTAAGCCATTGATCGAAACTGAGAAATGCTGATTGCACTTTCCAGAGCCCAAAGTAACATCTTTCAAATTTCTTCTTTTGTCAGAGCAACAGTCACCCAAAGGCTCTCAATTCACTGTCATAAATGACAAAGAAAAGCAGCAAATATTTTTATTTAAAAAGCTGGTGCAAGCGAATAAATGACATCTTTGCTTGAAGAATGACTGAATTGATAAACTGATCATCAAAATGGTTGGTGATAAGATTTCTTTTGATTGACTAATCGATCTATTGACTTATTGCCACAGCTCTAATTTAGACCAATTTTATCTCAGTCCCTCCAACATTTGGTCAAAATAGATTGACAGACAACGCTTCAACTCAAAAAACAATTGAACATTTCATTTTAGACATTTATTATACATTTATTAACTATTTTCTTACTATATTCCCTTGTTCTGGTGAGCCTAAAACTTTGGTTCAGGCAGAGGCCTGACATGGAAAATCTAGAGTCTTATTTTAGGCCTGTCGCCCACTCTAGAGAAATCTTTGTAAATGTGTTGTTTACTCAGGGTCCTTATTGATTTTCCCCCAAGTCCTCTGGCCACCAGATGTGTCCGACTTGAACCAGTTTCAGCAGGTTTTCACTCATTTCTGATATTAAAGCTGAGGAGGCTGAAGTCATAGGTCGCTGTGTGTAGATTTCACTTTGCTAAGCATTCGGGTCCAGTGGCAGTGATATGAAAAACCCAGCACAGGCAAACAGCCTCTTCTTATTAGACATAAGAACGAGGATATAAGCCGGTCAGAGCACGTGTCACAGGATATACAGGTCTTTGCTGCCTCTCACAGTAGCACATATCTGATGGCACTGGGTCTGCCAATAATAATACTCCTGACTCATTTTTCATTTTGAAGCTGTTCAGGGGTTATCATCAGTGTGCTGATCTAGTTCTGCCTGTATGTTGGGTAAGTAATTTAAAATGTGCTATTTCTGCTCAGTGAAACATCCATGTCTGTAGATAGTTTTACAGATGGTTCTGAAATATTTTGTTTGATCACGTCAACCAGATGTCACTCTCAGAGGAGACAAACAACATGCTGCCACAGATCCGCTGTCTCACTTCCTCCTGCCTCCTTTGAGGTTCTGATCACGTGGGATCCCAATCCAATTGTAACACTTCATTTGACAGCGCCTACCAGCGTTATGCTACATTTTACATCGTGTGGCCCTTGGTCACATTTGAGAGGAAATGTGCTGATGTGGCTTACATCGTAAAGGCAGTTTGCTGTAGATGAGGTGGTGCAGTACCTCAGTTGCACATGAGCCTTAAGATCTCACACTGTGTCTGCTGATTGCACACTATACACTCACTTTAGCTGTGTTTTTAATATATAGTGCATTCATAATAGAGCCCGACAGATACTTGATTTTTAGGGCAGATACCGATGCTGATATAAAGGAGTAAAATATTGCGATATCATTGTATCGGCCATGTACACACTTTTTGCAATGATTCCTAACATATTATTATCAAACACTTGTGACAAAGATATGTCATAGGATATTACACAGTTTATTGTCTAAAATGACAACAGTGCACTGAAACGGTAAAGATTAATGGGAATGTAGTAATTATAAATCACCCCAGGAGACTTCTTTCTGCATTGTTATCCCTAAAAAACGTTTTCATATCGGTGCACAACGGGCAACATGCATGCCGATACTGATATATCTATGATAGGCCAATATATCGGTCGGGCTCTAATTTATAGTTTTTAATGATTTCTTTTTTGTTTGCAAAAATGTAAAATGATATCACAGTTACATTGTCACTGTATATTGATGTTTTAAATGCCATGTGAGGTAGTTAAAAAAAGCTTTCAAGTTGAACCTTCAGTAGCATGATAAACCTACTTCATGGTCATTACATAATATTGCTGAGCAATTTTTGACTGTGTGCATTTGTGTATGGTGGTGTGTTTATTTGTGTTGTGGCCAAACGGCTGTCTGGTTGTTTATGTGAAGGAGGTTGACGTTGCCCTCCCAGATTGGCCCTCAGCAGTGTTGTATGACTGAAGCCAGCCCATCTGTTATTGCAGGCACCGAGCTGTAATCCTGCCTGTGTTAGGCCTCAGTCTATCTATAAACTATGGTTTTTCTAATCATTATGATTTCAACTTCCTGTATAGCTACAATATCTAAACCAGCTGACTGTGTCCAGGTCAAATAAGTCATTTTGCACACTTCTATTTGACATTTGGACACTGATGTAGTAAAAAGTGTGACTTAATGCCTTCTTTAAGACAACTGTTGATTATTATTTGGTATTATTATTGGTAATGGTTGTTGTTGTCTTCATTGCAGCATCTTGGTTATCGCAGAGATTTTAGGTTCAGCTTTTCCTGCGCTCCTGTCAGTGAACTAGTAAACAATCCGAACAAATTTCGCCATCAAGTCCATCGGCTCAGTCGTGGAGTTTGGCCTGCTGGTCCCTGCAGATAACATTACACACAAGAACACAAGATATGTGTAAGTAAACATTGAAGTGTAAATACGAAAACTGCAGTTGAAGTACACACTGTTCAGACCATACATGTGTTTTTTCAGTGTAGAACACACTGAATGTTTTTCACATCTGAAATCTTTCTAAATACTTCCTAAAGCTGTGCTTCTAAAACTTTATTAAAATCGCATTGACAGGTTTCGATCGGTATAACTTGCGTGTTCTTTCCATGATGGTTGCTGAGTTGTGATTTTTAAAGCTAGTGAGGCTGCTTTACTTCACACATTAGCGGTCCCAAATTTCAAGAAGAGGTAATAGCTTTGTCGGTACGTAGTAATCCCTCACTTCTGTTTTGGGATTCACTCTTTATTTTCTGGCAGTGGCCATCTGTCAACACCAAAAAATGTTGAGCATTGGGATTTAAGAAGATGAGAGTGTTTTTTACTAAATATTTGTGCCAAGTGCAGCTTGAAGTGTGTTTTCACACTTTTTCTGGAGTGTACATTTGTGAGTGGTGTTGCTCTTGTAGAGCCAGATGAAAAAGCCCACAGTAAGAAATGGTAGGAGCTGGTTATGTAGGTGGAGTCATCCCCTGAATCCCCCTATTGCCGCGTCTACTCGTCAGTACCAATCCTGGTCTATTTAATAATGATAAGATATCAGCGTGCTAAGCTTGAATTCTCTCTGGAACCGCACAATGTGGGGGCAGCAGGGTGTGAGGCGGTGGGTAGGAGAACAGTTTAAAATGTAGGTGGTAGGTTGAGTTTTTTTCTCTCTCTCTCTCTGTCTACAAAACAGTTCCTCGAACCAGAATACTAGATTGTAGGCCTGCTCTACTGCAATATTTGAAGTAATGCTCTTCCTCCTCCCCAGGTTTCAGTGTGAAGCAATTTAGGTCAGTTTGATGGATTAATCATTATTGTATTCTCAGTTATTGAAACATCTACTCTGCATTTTTTACATCCTTTCACACCCAGAATGCTGCAAGCTGCGTCAAAGCCGTCCACTGTCTGTGACAGCTCCTCTGTTTGCATGCTGAAATGTCAGATCATTGGCTGGGACATTATTTCAATACATAAAAGAGGCTAAGCTGTCACTTTGGACAGAAAATTGAGTGTAAGCAGCCTGCTTTCCCTCCTTTGATCCCTACATCCCATATGTTTTCGTGCTTAACCAGATGCCTTTTAATACCAAAATGACATTGTAATCTCGATAAGCGTGCAAGTGTAATCTCAGAGCCGCAGTACAGACATCTGTCTGCCCTATTATTGAAAGTTGTTTTTTTTTTAACCAAACCCTGTGACTGTACTATCAGGCTTTTAATGCTAAAAAACATACTGGGTGAAAATTCACAGATAAATGGAAGGTATTTGGTGAGTTTAAGACTATATTCACACAAATGTGGATAGACTTTAGAAGAGCGTTTGTTGTTTGCTGTCTACACTAGCATTTATAGATCATTGACTGAATATTTGCTGTCCTAAGAAAACACTCAAGTCTCTTCTTTGCCATTCCACTTTAGATTAATGTTGGGTGTAAACATGCAAATGATTGATTACCACCACCATCTGCTAAGGAATGTGGTCAGATGTATAGACTTGTTTGACAAACATGGCACTTGATTTCAGGGTTAGCGCTGTTCTGTGACTTTTGACTAAATCTACACATACAGCATAGGTTACAATCACATCATACATGTGTGTTACTGATTTGTCATTCTGCTTCTTTTAAGTATTTTTACTGTACAAGTAAAAAATAACGATTTGATTGAGGGTCATAAATGCTACCAACACTCATGGTAACTCCCGGGCTGTTGTCTTAATGTTGCTGGAAAGTGGACGTTGGTTTTTATGTTTGGAAAAGTTATCACAATCATGTGAGGCCTCCCTCGGTATTACTCCTCCTATGGGGTGTTAATACACAGCAGGACCTGTTGGTGTGAGTCTGTCTGTGCATTAGCCTTGTTTAACATTACTAAAATAAGTATTGAACTGCTGGAAAGATGGCCCTTGCATAAAACTGGGCTGTCAGAGAAAAAGGGCTGTGGTATTCATTTTTGCTTAAAAGGTAGAAAACCTACAACAATCAGAATGCACTGGACCACTAAAGAGGCTGATGGCTGATGTCCTGCAAGTTAGGCGGTGCTTGTGTTTCACTCGTCATCCATTTTTATACAGGAAACAGTATGGCGGCCAGCTGGTAACAAACAATATGGTATTACAACGAAAAAGAATACTAAAACATGTTTATGAAAACATTGCCCAGTGCCCAGTTTTACCCAGAGTTCTTTCAGCCTCTGTTTTCACTATACTGGAACAATACTGTGGCCACTTATGGTTCACAATCTTTCTCTGTTGCAAGTAAACCATCCACTTAAATGTTTCTAAAAGCATTTTAGATCAGAAATAGGCAGTGTAGTAAAAAAATATTGGTAAACTATTCATCAGCACTGCCTATTTTTTACATTTTGATTTGAGATTGGAGGTCTGACTCTGCTCTTTGTGTCCATGGATGCGTACAAGTACAATCTGCATCTGTGCAATGTGTACAACCCCCTAAAATCCGCCAGATGATGCGTTTTGAGTCAAGAGTTTAGGGCTCTGGGTGAACGCAAAAAAGAGAGAAGTTTACCAGCTCACAGTCAGCTCACACACACCTGAGCCACGACCGCTGACTGTGTTTTGTCGTGTTTTCAGCTTCCAGTGTGCTCCAACTTTATTGTGAATATAGGCAGAAATGTGTGGCATGGTGACGTAGTGTGATATCAAGAAGTCCCAGAATTAAATGCGGGACTACTGATGAGGCATTTCGGGCATTTCAGGAGCATTGTTTTCTGTGGGAGAGAGGAGCTGGTGCTGACTTTGGGATTTTTAACTTTCAAGATCTTTTACATGCACGAGAAACTACTCAATATCAAACACTGAAGGAAAGGGAACAAACAACAAAACATTATAGGTGTCCGTTAAACACTGTTTTAGGAAAGAAACATGAACACAGGCACACAACCACAGTGTGCATTCTGTGGGCTGTTATTCAAAGCTGTTGTACATATGGACAAGTGTTACACACTGTCCTTCAGTTTTACAAGACTGCAGTTTTCCTTTTCTGCAACCTCATAAAGATTCTTTTGTTGTCTGATTAGACAGAAATAGCACTGCAGTATCAACAAGGAGTGCTTTAAATGTATTTTGAATCTTGGATGTGATTGGATGTCTGCTGATGGTCATGCTACTCAGCAATAGTTCATATCTATATTGCTGACTCAAGCTGCCACATAAATGCTGCCTTCTTCCTTAGTTCTTGTTTCTAGCACCCAGTGGCATTCATTCAGAAACACTGGAGTCATCAGTCGAGGGTGTGAATGCGTGAGATCTTCTATGCCTGTCCTTGTGACGAGCGTTTAACTATTTCATGTCTTCTTGAGATAACTTCAGGATTTCAGCTGTGGGTTTTAGCATTAACAATGGACACCTGAGATGTGTTCATGTTACCTGCTACATGAGCACGTTTTACCCTTTGTTATTGGTAAATGGCTACCACTTGAGATGTTTGCTTCTTGATGAAGAATGGGAGTTTAAACTTTTTGTCCAGTAGTCCAAACTCTTGTAGTAAGACTGGATATGCAGTTTACATGTTTACAACCTTAAGATTACTAGCATTGGTGAGGTTTAAGTAGTTGAGGTTTAGGACATTAATGAAGCCAATAGACTGTCCTGCTAAGGATCTAAGTGTATGTGTGTTTGTGTGTGTCAGGTCAGGGCTTGATTAGCGCAGCAGGGCATAGCAGTTGTGCCCAGCTGCTCTCTCCAGAAGCATGCCATGATACACAGCAAGGCCTCCAGTGAATGATCCACCAGCAAAGAGCAAAACACTGCTCTGAAGTTAATGAGACATATGGTGTGTTGCTTTTAGAGTCCCTCAGCAGCCACTGACAGACATGTCATCAGACAACACGCTGGCTGTGTGATTTCCTTGTTTAAAAGCAGTGGGATGAATGCAAAAGTCTCTACAAGTTGGCAAGGATGAGCTGTTACTTATGTTTCGTATTGATTAGGTAACAGAAGATGCCAGTATTCTAACTTTGTTCCACTCTTAATTTTTCACTCTTCTCATTGAATTGTATGTTCTCTATCCTCCAGTCACCCCTGATCTGTTCCCGGAAACATCCCTGGTGCCGTCCCTGACTGCAATATCGTCGGCGCGAGCCACTTCCATCCCTCATAAGCCCCGGAGGCGCAGCAGCAGCGGAACTGACAGCGCTGCCAGGCCCCGGCCGTTGCGCTCAGCCCCCAGGCCAGGCCCCAGCAGAGGCAGCATGGAGGTGGGCATGCGCGTGGTGCGTGGCCTGGACTGGAAATGGGGTAACCAGGATGACGGCGAGGGCCACGTGGGCACCGTGGTGGAGATCGGGCGGCAGGGCAGCACCACCACACCAGACAAGACGGTGGTGGTGCAGTGGGACAGTGGGACACGAACCAACTACCGCACAGGCTACCAGGGTTCCTACGACCTGCTGCTTTATGATAATGCTCAGATTGGTAAGCACACATTCTAAACCATCTGGTCAACTAGAGCTAGTTCAATATGAGTGGCAATATTATTATGAGACCTAGGTTAAATATGATACCAAAACGATACTTTAAGAAAATATTTAAGTCCAAAACTAGCTAAATAATTATGCATATAAAAATGTGACCAAGAATTTAATAATTGAGTTGTTGGTAGCCCGTACGATCAAGTGTGTCTTTAACACCCAATACAGGTGTTTGTTGTTTCCTCAGAATTATTTTGTGTTTGATATGCTTTTAATTTAAAAAATGGATAAGTTTTAGGGATGCACAGATATTTGCCTTGTACTGAAAAATTCTTATCATTGACTCATTAGTTGTTTAGTGGGCTAAAATGGCTTTTGAAGCAGTCTTTTAAAAAAAAGTCTTAAATAAGATTATTTTTCATGTGAAAAAAGTTAGATTAAATTTGTTTTCAACATTTGTATGATTGAATTTGTGCTCTTAACAGAATGAAGGGCTGAATGACTTTAAAACAGTTCAGTTTTTTTTTAATAATGAAGATTTGATTGTTTTCCTGGCACAAAAGGGGGAATTAATAACAATAAAGATTAAAATAAACTGCAACAAAAAAAAGGTACCTGCATCAGCTATCAGCCATATTGTTATTTTAAACATCAGTATCTGTATTGGCCCAGGATTTCACAAAAGGAAAAAAGGCATACCTAATAAGTGTGATTCACATCAGTATTTCAATTAAATTAGTTTGCAGCTGCCCACATGCCCTTGATCAACCTTAAAATGTGGTCAGCAGTGAGAACATTTTCCCTGACCTGAACAGTCATCATCATTTTTGGTCTCAGAGTTTCACAGAAGTTCACTTTCTACACAAATTAAAGGCCTTAAACACACACTTGGCCGCTGCTGTGGCCACACATTTTTTTGAAAAGCCGTCTCCACGTGTTTATCTTTAATATTTGGGCCTGTTTGCCATTGTGGTGGCTCGCGCAGCTTTCACAAAGCTCATTTTGAATGAGCGTGATACAGTAAAGACTATCTCTCATCGTCAGCCATCCAGCTCTATTTTGGACTTGAATGACACACACATTAACGCAGGACTCATTAGCATTTTGCTCCATTTAAAGCGACATTTTTCTGCCTCAGAAGCTTGCCCTTCAATTAATGGAGCGAATGAAGAGGAGGAGAAGAGATGAGGAGCTAAGGGGGTGGGGATATTTTTGTCATGCTGTTTGTGCCTCAGTTCTTCTCCATCTCATGATATTAGCCTTTGTGATAAGTTACATTGGTAAGGACATGACATATGCCTTGTATGCTTCAGTGACTTGCATATAGGAGATACGTAGTAGAATAGTACTTGCATCCTGTGATACAAGACATGACAAGTCCCTCAGAATTTGTTTTTCTTTGCACCAACATACAATAGAAATAGCAACCTCAGGCATGTCAGGAATTTTTACCCCCACTCACTTTCCTTGAACTACCTGTCCTTCCCCTCCAGGTGTGCGCCATTCCAACATCATTTGCGACAGCTGCAAGAAGCATGGCATCATGGGAATGCGGTGGAAATGCAAAGTGTGCTTTGACTATGACCTGTGCACCCAGTGTTACATGAACAACAAGCACGACCTGAGCCACGCTTTCGAGCGATACGAGACGGCACACTCCCAGCCGTGAGTACAGCACTGCCACCTGCCCTGCAACAATTGATTGTCTGTTAAATTAATTATGGCGTCGTCCAGCACAATGTCTCTGTTTGACCAGCTTGCTCTGTTCAAATCCTGTTCCGCTCATAGGAAGTGAGACCTTATTAGTGTTGTTTCCTCCAATTAACTTTCATTAGTCTGGTGTCTGTCTTTACAAGCCTACAGGTCCAGGCAGGTCTTGGCTTTTTACAGCACTGTCATCATGTTTGACCCTTTTGTTCAAGTCTGTTTGCTTTGCTGAGTTTCTGCTGATATATTGCCTGGTTCAGTTACCTGGCCAGATATTATGAGGGTTTATTTTCAAAATAAAGGCTTTTCTTAAGTCATTGCCTTATTTTGAAGGGATTGCACAGAGCCAAAAGAAGAGCGGAGAGGTTGTCTTTGTTCTGTCTGCTTTTTGTTCTGCATTTTCCTTTTCAAAACTTTCAGCCAATAGCCATTGTTCTCTGTGGTTGAATTAGGTTTTATTGTATTTCATTCCAGCCAACAGAAAAATTACCAGCTATAGCTTGAGATTGTTGAAATATATCGTAAATAATGTTTGATAACACAAAAGCGGCTCTGGAAATTTGTGCCACATTTGTGCCGTGAAAGTTTCTGTATGTTGAGTCAGCTTAGGCAAACCACACTTGTCCTCGCTGTGGATAAATGTTTACTTAGCTGATTCCAAGTGTCCTATGTATCCATATTTACTGGAGTGACTTCTCCCTTCAGAATCCACTCTTCTGCATCAGTTCACAGTAAAGCTCCAAACCGCTTCAGGCACTGTCTGAATGTCAGCTGGATGGCCTGTTCTCATTTTAACGAGGTGATATGTATGACCCAGATTTCTTCTATAGTTTAGCCTGGTCCAGGTCCAACACTGTTCTGTTCATTTACCATTAACGAATGGATGAGATTCATGTCTTGTTACACTTAGCTTCGATTTGGTCACATCTTCAGGTTAAGGTTAGATAAGACAAGGTTCAAGAGTTCAGTTCTGATTGGTTTTAGTTTTGCAGCAGCGGAACAAAGTTATTATTACACACCTAGCTCCAAATGTTGACCTGGTCATATCTCTGCTGCTTTCATTTTCACTCCCTTTTATCCTTTTCTGTGATCACTTTCTAACTAGACATCTTAATTCAAGTCTGTTTTTGGATTTAGGTTGAGTCCTCTTGGTAATGGACCATTTTGACTCTGATGGTTGGGATTAGAATGGACCTGCATACCATTCACAGATTCAGACCACAGACCACAGATTTGGGCTTTCAGTGAAACCTGGCCTCTGCCAGTGAGTCAAAATAGTGCAGTAATCATTTAGTCTTCTGACAGTAACTGGAATCTCATTTCGTCTCCCACCTCAGTTTCTCTTCTGAGGTATTGATTTGTCATTGAGGCCTAATGTTGTTTGGCTCAGCAGTGCCCTTCATTAAGGTGTTTATGTGACCCTCGAAACAGGCCTCTGCCTCCCATCTGTGCACACTGAACAATGCATTTGTTCTCACTGACAGCTATTTTTTATATATATATATATATTTATTATACAACTTTCTAATCATTTATAAAATAGTATACAATTTGTGTTTTAGCATACCTAAAATGATGTTATAAACTCTATGAACTGAAATATTATGATGAGATGTGTTTGATCATTGTTGACATTGGTTAGAAATGGGCACTGTGAAATACAGCAACCTGCCTTTGTGGATAAATGTGTCAAATACTGCTATGAGACTATGAGCATCCACAACTTTAATCTGAGTTTATTTAAAGGTTGTTTGTGACACCAACATCTCAGTGAGACATGGCTGAACCCAGAAAACTAAAAATAAGTCAAAAGAAAGACTTTGGGTTGAGACACTTTTGTATTTAAACGTGTAATACTCAGTGTTACAGTAAGTTGCTGTTGTTCGGTAGTCTTATAGTGGAGGAATTTTATAGTTTTAAATGTATGACATTGGGGTCACATTTGAAGTAAAGGTAAAATGTGGATTAACTTGCAGTTACAGTTTTGGTAAGCACAAGATACTTTGTAATGAATCATTTAAAATGCCAATTAAAAACAACTAATCGCTATGAATGTTTCATATAAATAAAAACATCTATTTTATATAAAACTCATGAGATTAAGAATGAATAACAAGTGTAGGATACCTTGAGACTCACTGCTACATTTCTTAGAGTGGGGCGGCCAAGGGTGTCACTTGTGTGTTGAAAAGGGGGACATAAGGCCTCAGATGAAGAGTTATTTCTTCAAACATATGCGATTTTAGGCAATGTAATGTGGGGATCAGTAAGAGGTCAGAGTAGATGATTATGGCAGGAAAAAAACTGGGCATAGCCTAGGCTACTACAGAGATATGGGAAGATGTCCACAGCCACCCCAATGTACACGATGCCTATGGGGGCAGCTGTTGCTCAGGAGATGTAGCAGGTCGTCAACTAATCTCTGGATTGGTGGTTTGAGGTTTGATCCCCAGCTCCTCCATATGTTGAATTGTCCTTGCGTAAGAGACCGAACCCTCCTGGGCCAGCCCAGTGTGAATGGGCAAATGAGAGGCCAATGGTTGCGCACTTTGTCTCCTAAGGTAGAAAAACACTGCATAAGTGAAGTCCATTTACTATATAAATGGATGACTACAGCCTTTCAAAATGCTGGCATCCCTGTAATTAGTTTCACCACTCTGAATGATATTGAGAAAATGGAGCTCCATTCAAGACCATGGTCTGCAACACTTCTGAATGGATCAACGTCACTGATAACACACTGGGCCTGTCTCTATTATGCCTCTTAGGGAGATTATTTTAATGGAGTCTGAAACATGAATGGTATATTAATGTTCATAAGTAGCATGGAACACTTGAGACTCAGCTGAAGACTGTGTGAATGAAATCTTCATCACCAGTCCAACTTACATATAGAGTATATACGTATAGAAGCTTTTGCAGTTGGTTACGTGGTCATTATTGAGTACTATTGTGTACAAGTGTCCAAGGTCCATATTTGGTTAAACAGCAGTGTTATGAACTCATTTAGACAGACTTTGTTCCACTACGTTTTCCAATCATTCCTTTGATTTCCCAACACATGTCCTATTTGCAATTATACACAAGCCTGAGGTGAAATTGGAATGAAATTCCAGCTGTTAGCAAACATATTTTGCTCAAGTATTAAATATCAGAGAACAAATTTAGTTTTTGGAGTTTTACAATGTGGTTTTAAAGTAGATTGAAATTTAACCGACAGGTTCTACCTTTCTCGAAGCTGTAGACCGTGGATGAAATTGAATCTTAACTACAAATATTAAATACAGTTTGTAATTATTCTTTGTGTTTTTTTAAGCTATGTCCAAGTTTTTTTAAATTACTAATCAAAGATCTGTTTGTTTGCACGTTGGATCAAATATTAGTTTTTCATCAAAATGTTATGGTTAATCTACTCTATTTAAATTAGCTGTCACTTCATAGTGAATGTTGAGCTTGCCTGGTCGTGATGAAGAAACGAGAGAGTGTCTGCAGATTATATACTGTACATAATCAAAAGAGATTCTAAACAATCTATTTCACAGTTTGCTACTACTCATATGAACATTATATTTTCTGTTGAGTTGACAACATTCAGTCTCTGCCTGCTCTCTTAATCCATTTATCAAGGCCGTCTTCACATAATCTCAGTGAAAATGGATTGCGATTGTTTCTCAGCAGTGGGACAGAGTGTACATCAGGGAGAACATCACATGAAAGTCACTTCTTTTCTCATCAGATGAATGAAATAGAGAAGCACTCTAAACTATGTGCTGCCAAACACACAGTACTTCTTTATTTCCAGACAACACTGACCCATATTCCACTGACAGCATTTCAAAAGACTAATTTATTATCTGGCAGTCATGGGACACACTTGATATTTGCCTGGAAAAGGCAGTTTTAGCTTGGTTCCATTGTGAGTGGCAATGCTTGTTGTACTAGCAGTGATTTACGTAAAGAGACTTGGGTTTGAGCTCAGCATAGTTGAGCAGGGCTCCTTTCATGCAGACCAAACATGTGTGAGGGCTTAATGGCATCTCAAGCAGGGTAGATCTATTTGTAGTTTACAGACACACTTCAGGCAGAAACTTTATGAGTGTCCTGAGGGGACAATGGGAAGGTGTCAACACTATAAACTGCTGCAGCGTGCTGACACTCGAGCTGTACCATCATAAACATGGTGTGAGACCTGAGCCGGATGTACTGTACACGAGTGTTCCATTGTAATTACATCAGATTTAACTGGATTAGCATGGTAACATTGTCAGCTGTGCAGATTAGCATCTTTACATTTTCAACTTCCTGGAAGACATGTATTAAATAAAAGGTGTCAGATGTGGAGTGTATACAAGGTGCAATAATACATGTGGCTGTCAGTGCATTAAGTTGTGTACCAGTGTTGCATTATTTGACTGATGTGCGTTCCCTCAACACCTATTATGGCATTTTTTGTTACTGTGAATCTTTTAGGATGTGAGTTTGATTCAGTTATTGTTGCAATATAATCTTTCCAATCCAAATTCTGTAAGGCTTAACTGTACTATGTAACCATATTAGTGTTATTTAAATAAAAAAAAAATATATAATATATAATAATTAAAAAAATAATAATTATAGTGTATTTATTTTAGAACAAATCGAATTATAACATATTAGTTTTATGGAATTCTACGGTATAATTGTTGCCAAAAAAATAAATAAATTCAAGTGTTAAAGGACATAATTTTTTATGAAATTATGTCCTGCATTTGGTTAAGACCCGTATGTTGAATAGTGCATTGAGACATGTGTGTACGTGCTGACAGTGCTCAGGGCAGCATATGCGTGGACCATATGTTTACGAGGGGATGGGTGGTATGCAGCTGGTTAATCGGCTCTTCAACACATAAACAACACACATGCAGTCCTTGGGTCAACTCCATGCTTAATCCTTTCTTTGCACATCAAGCTACACTGCCCCACCTGACCTCCTCAATTCTCTACCCTGTAGTCATGTTTGAGGCACATCCAAAACAAACCCCACTGCTGGCCTGCAGAGTTTTCCAGTGCTTTCTCTTGGCCTAAAATTTTCACCTAATTTTGGTTCTAGTTTAGTAACTTTAATTACTCAGTAACTTTAATTACTGTAGTTTTTTGCACTTCATCTTAAATTCCACTCCCATCACAAACTGCTGTACTCACTAAGTTTGAAAATGATTTTGTTGCTGTGGTAGGTGAAATATGGACCAAAGCAATGTATTGATGTATGTTTTGAAAGATGTGTCTAATTAAGCATAGTGTGCTCTAGTCTGGATTTGTGTTTTTCGCAGTAGTAAAAGTACCACACGCACATTACAGTAAGAACTGTAAATGCAAGCAAGGCTGACCTTGTAAACCAGGACCATCTTACTTTGTGGTGAAAGCTGGGTGCCATCATGCCACCCACAGCTGGCATCATTTCACAATTTCATAGCCTCACTGTGTTCCTGACAGCTGCTATTTTATATGTAAATTGTTA
This sequence comes from Pagrus major, assembly GCF_040436345.1. Classification (NCBI taxonomy): domain Eukaryota; kingdom Metazoa; phylum Chordata; class Actinopteri; order Spariformes; family Sparidae; genus Pagrus; species Pagrus major. The sequence continues at coordinate 25,254,416 of NC_133221.1, read as the reverse complement.
TCATCATCTTGGTGCTTTTGATTCCTGAAAACAAACGGCAATTCTGTGAATTCCACCTCCTTAATTTCAGACAGTAGAGCTAACCCTTGGCTGACTTTGACCCAGTCGCTGTGTCTGTAGGTGTAGGTCTCCTGTCCTCATCCTGTCTGGGAGCAGGATGACGTTTGGCCGAGCGGGATTAGAAATCTTGATCCCTTGAAAGAGCTGTTGTCTTTCTCAGAGTAACTGTATTTAGAAACAACACGTCAATAACACTGAGGTCATGCTTCTTTATCATGGAGTAGAGACATCTGTCAGTTTACATACTTCACCATTACTGAATAGTTGAGAATAGTCTTTTCTCTTAGTGAACTAACTCTCCTGTCATCAGCTGTAGTGCACTTGGTAGCGATTCAGACACTCCTTAAAGTCTTAAATGTGCTTTGTGTCATCAGGAAATCGACCCTGCTTGCTACATTCTCTCCACGGCCCTAATACTAGGAGTTCGGGAAGTCTGTACTCCACTATAAATACAGCATAGTTTGCACAGTTTGTACTGTATGTACTGCATGTTTTTCTTGTATCCATTATGGTATATTTCAACACAGACATTAGCACATGCAAGCACCTACATGCTGTATGCGTTGCCCTAAGGTGGCGTGCTTTCTGATAGCTCTGCTGTCCAGGGATTAGGCTCAAAGCTCTGTTGTCACACAGTTCTCAGAGCAGACCTGCCCAAGCTCAATCCCAAGCTGAGATTTAACGTCAGTTGGCTCCAAGTTGGCTGTTTCCTGCTTCAGATCCCAGGAACCTGAAAAATCTGGCAAATAATGGGGGATAACATTAGCCAAGGCTAACTTTAAGCAAAAGCCCAGCGCAAGAGACACGTGTGAGCAGCAAAGCCTCTACGAGACTCTCTAAGGATGACAACTCTCACAGGGCTCTTCTACTTTTGATCACACTGGATTTTTAATGACTTTGAGTCGATCCAGAAAGCTCTTGGTTTCATATGGAAGCTGGGGTTTGATCTCATCAAGAAAGTATGGGAATAGGCAGTTCCTTTGCACCAAGATCTGATCAAATCTTTACCATAAGGTAAGGATTGTCTCACCTGAGTATCCGAATTTGTAATTGCGGTTGTTGGTCACTGTGTTAAGTTGTAGAGTGTTCACACAGATGCTGGTGTAGGTTTTCTGTATGTGTTCTTTAAGTTTAACTGGTGACAATCCTGGAATCGTATCAGAAAGAAGACATTGTCTTAGATCTATTTACTGAAAAGTCACAGTGAGCAGAAATGTTTTAAGCCCTGATTTAAATCAAGAGTTTTTTAGTGGACCTCAGGTATTCAGGAAAGTGCTTCACCTTGCTTGGTTTTGATCCTTGAAACACTGAGTAAACCTGTCCCAGGTGACCCGAGGGGTCTCGATGCCTCATCATGTAAAAGTAAATTAAATAAGAGGAAAATAAGATAAGGTTATAGGTTTTCAGGTTTTTAAAGGGCAGAAAATGTCTTCAGCATGTTGCGATACACATGTACTACGAGGTACCTTTCAGTCAGTTGTCAGGAGATCACAGTGGACTTTATAAGTGTCCCGCATGTTGAGTCTCATCATATTTATTTTCTTTATGAAAGCTTTTAGTTACACATGATGAATCTGTTTGTTCTGTCCATCTGTCAATGGACTGTTTGTCCATCTGTTATTGGAAGTTTGCGTGACAGGCAGCATTTTGTATGGATTTGATTATTTAATTTATGTGGTTTGGGCAGCCCATTGTCCATTGGTTATCAAGGATGTTTTACCTTGATTTGTATTTTATAAACCGTGTAATGATTAACATTAACATGAATGACCAAGGACATCCATAATCATGACAAATATATTTTAGTAAATGTATTTGCCTTTTTCATGCATTGCTGGCTTTAATATAAGAAGTGATGTTTTGTTGGGGTTTTAATGCACACTTGAAAAAAGTTTTGTATGGAGGATTTCACAGCCACGTTGTCTCAGATGGTCTGTGGAGCCGTTTGCTCAGCTGTGTCTTCATGCTCTTATCACAGAGTGAGCTTGGCACCGAGGCAGAACCTCCCGCGGATCATCCTCAAAGGAATCTTCCAGGGGGTTAAAGTGGTTCGTGGACCTGACTGGGACTGGGGTAACCAAGACGGTGAGTGGTTGTGTGTTTGTGTGAGGTGTGTGAGGTGTGTGTGTGTGTGTGTGTGTGTGTGTGTGTGTGTGTGTGTGTGTGTGTGTGTGTGTGAGGGGGGGGGGGTCTGTTCCTGCTCACTAACTTGCCCCTGCCAACTCAGCAGGCCCCCTACCTTCTTGAGCCATGAAGCTGTACCTCTTCAAAGTGTTTCACCATCCACAACCCATAATAACATTCTAACCTCACGTCTCATTAACCCGCAAAATGTCGTCTTAGTATGTGTCTGCATGCACTTATATTGCCAGTGACTCATCTGAGTCTGTTCCACAGATGTGCCTGTCTGTGTGTGTCTCTGCAGCGTCCCTGTTCAGTAACATTCATGTTCTTTTGTTTTTCCAGCCCTGTGTGGTGGCACAAAATGAGAAGCAACTTCACCCAAAATGTAGTTGATGTTTACGGGTGTTGAGAAAGTAGATAATCATGTTGTAAATTGTGTTTTGGTGGCTTCCATGAGTGTTTTCAGTTTTATTTTATGTGGCAAAGGACGGGTCCACTCTGTTGCTGTTTTGAAAAATAAGCTCACTTTCACATGATGGTTGAAAATAGTTTAAGTAGTAATAGAAAGCAATCTTTCACATCAGCAGACCAAATGAAAGCCCTTGATTGTTCCCTTTAGGGAAAGCAGGAATGCTAATATGTCTCTATGTTTCCTGGTCTGGGGTCATGGTTGTCTCTGAGAATAGCAACGCTCCCTTATCTGGGCTAGAGCGAATGAGTCAAAATGTCCTTTTGGTGTCTTTGAAATCAACGCCCTGGGGTTTGGTTAAGTCACTCATCAGCCGTAAACGTTGTAAGTGCATATGGGATGCTCTGAGCATGCTCAGAAACCCCCAGCCCACCATGTAGTTTCACGGGCCACTGGTTTAGTTGGTGTGGTTCGGCAGTGAGGCAGCCTGATGACTTTAATGGCTCAACAAGGGCTTTCTTACATCATAAAGCCTGATGTAGAGGTCTGAAATCATCTTTTGATAAAACATATGGCTTAATAATGTGGGAGTGGACATGTTTTATTTAATGGTGGTTCCTCTTCTTTTTTAATTTGATGTTTTTTTGTATTTAAATCAAGAAGGGGATTGTGTTTCGTCAGGTGTTTGATTCATTAAGACTGAGCTGGTTCCAGAAAACAGAAGTGATTGACTTTGACACTTGTGACCCTGCAGAGAAAGTGTTTCTAACACACCTCTGTCTCTGTCATCTCATTTGTTTCATGTGTTCACATTGTGCTGATGATTGATTGATTGCATGTTTACTCCGTTCACACATTTTTCTCCTGATCAAACACACCTAAATCCACTTTCTTTAACTAACGACTTATCTTTGTTTAATGATTTATCTTTCACTGTCTTTGTCTCTCCCCCTTCTCCCACACACTGATGTATTATTGTTTTCTTGCATGTGTGTAGGCGGGGAGGGTAAGGTTGGGAAGGTAGTGGACATTCGTGGCTGGGACACAGAGTCTGGCCGCAGTGTGGCCAGTGTCACCTGGTCTAATGGCACCACCAATGTCTACCGAATGGGACACAAGGGCAAGGTAGACCTCAAATACGTGTCTGACGGCCAGGGAGGCTTCTATTACAAAGACCACCTACCAAAATTAGGTAAGAAAGACTGTTTCTAAAGCATGCATACATTGAAACGGGAATCAAAGTTATTTATTTCTCTGGAATATTTCATTATATCTTACTTGTTTGGTGGCATATTTGGTATTTTTAACATTTCAGTGATGTAAATATGATTGCCTGCAGAAAATGTAGACATGCTGTCTTAAAACCCAAACTATTGGTGGGGTTTCCGCTAATTTGTTGATGCTAACACCCTTCCATCCAGGAGAGCACGCAGAGCTGCAGCGCCAGGAGAGTGCTGACGGCCACTCCTTCCAGCAGGGCGACAAGGTTAAATGTCTCTTGGAGGTGGACATCCTGCGACAGATGCAGGAGGGCCATGGAGGTTGGAACCCCAAAATGGCTGAGGTATTAAAGAAAGACAGACAAATCACACAAACATATTAACAGTAGATAGCTTTACATAACTCCCTGTTGAGTTCTCCTATAAAGTAAAAGTACAAAGTGAACTTCCCTAGTTACAATGAACTCTTTGTACTTTGCACATTGTATGAACTCTTTATGTTGCACATGTGCCTCCTGAACATAGCATACAGAATATTTATGTAAGTGGCTCAGATGGTCATTGGCGTGCAACAGAGTGAAAGGAAACAGAGCATCCAACTCTCAAATCACAGCTGCTAAAGGGAACATTAAGGTCACAGCCATGCAGAGGGAGACCCAGGGTGAAACAGCCTATTTGTGTTCGCAGTACATTTGCCGGATCGGGACTGTTCATAGAATCACTGACCGAGGAGATGTCAGAGTCCAGTACAGCAACAACATCCGCTGGACTTTCCATCCTGGGGCCCTCACCAAGGTACTGAGTTACTGAGATAAGAGGATCTTAGTTCAGAGCTTTGATCAGTTGGATTATGAGTATGTTTTCAGCTGATTTTAATAGTGTAACACGTTTGTTAACAGTTTGTCCATCTTTCTTTCCACTAGGTGAACACTTTTGGAGTCAGCGAGCTAGTAAGAGTATTGGAGGACATGGAGAGTGTGAAGAGACTGCAGGCAGGCCATGGAGAGTGGACTGACAGCATGGCTCCCGTATGCTCATTTAGCCTGATAATAGATACTCTGATAATATGTACTATATGTATGGATTTGAGAAACTGATAATCTAAACATGGATCTTTAGACCAAGGTCATGATGACTTTATGATAAACTTCTTTGTTGATTTTCACACCAAGGACTCTTTTGCACATTAGCCAAGATTTATTATATAACATTATTTATATTGCACCTTTCAAAACATAGTTCCAAAGTGTTTACAAACAAGGTATACAGTTACACATTGCATTTATATAGCAATATAATAACACAAAAGGATCAAATAAAGTAGCAATAAAAAAATTAATCAAATGTTCACAACAATTAGGCTTTTATATAAAATTAGGTTTTCAGGCGAGATTTCTAAAAGGATCCTGATAAAGCATTAGCTGGATGTGGACATTATTTGGAAGCTAGACACGTTGAAAACGATAACTTTGTCTCACCTCTGCATTCTGGTACCTTCAGGTTACTCCCTGTCTGTGTATGTGATGTTAACTGTGTCACTTGCTAAAGTAAACCCTTTATTTGGCAGACACCCCTCTGAATTAAGTGACCTACTTCCTGAAAATTGGGCGTACATCAGGAACTAATCAAGTTTAGAGCCGTTTCCTCATTATTTACTTAAATTAGAGAGGCACAGAAATTGGCCTTGTAAATACCATGAATAGTTCCTGGTCAATCAGTTTTTCCACTCTTTATTCTTTATGTGTCAATGTCAACCTTCTCCCTTGTTTTTTTTTACCTTACTGTCTTCTGTTACCTAGGTGCTTGGCCAGGTCGGGAAGGTGTTGAAAGTGTATGCGGACGGTGACCTACGGGTGGCGTTTGGAGGCCAGACGTGGACGTTCAACCCAGCATGCCTCTCAGCCCAGCCTGTGGAGGTGGATGCCAACCTCATGACGGCCGAGAACCCCAACGAATCTGGAAGTAAGGCCTCTGCCGGGACGTGGGGGCTTCATCTCTAACGCTGCAGCTCCGACTTTACCTCCATCAAGCACTCATTCATCCTCCTCCCTGCCCTTATTCCAGCTCTGTCTCTGCCATGCATGCTTTCACATACAGGCTGCAACTGTGGCATTCATGATCACAGCCATTCCCTGTCTGTTTTTTTTTTTCCAGCTGTGTGTGTACCTGGTGTCCTTTTTTAAAATGTTCTTCTCTATAGCATGTCGCGATCCTGCATGTTGACAGCGAGAGCAAAGCAGACATTTGTCATCATGTCAGACGTTCTCATTCTCGTAATCATGACTAAATCTATTCTGTGCATGTGTTCACCTCTGCGGATGGGACAACGGAGCTGTGTGTGTGTGTCGCCAAATTTTACTGCATGGAGGGACATTTTGACTCATTCCTGAGCTCAGCTTTGACAAACCCATTAAACCAGTGTGTCTTTGTGTTGCCATTTTGGCCCTTTGGAAGGCTTTCCGACACCATTTCTAATCCTTTTTTTTTGTTTTGTTTTTTACATTTAACCGATTAAACTAAATTAATCCTTTTTGTCTCTCTTTTTGTCCCCCTTCCCCATCTACCTATGTATCTGTTCAGGTACAGTCATCTCAGTGCTGGAGAAGCTGCTGTCCCAATCCACAGAGCAGGACAATCCCAGCCGGCTGGTCATCGAGGCAGCACACGGCAGTGCCAACAAAGTGCGGGAGTTGGTGCAGAAGTATCCTGACAAGGTTAGTGCAGCACTCCTTCTCTTTGCTGCAGTCCACTGCTCGTTCCAAGAGCTCTTCCCACCAGGACACCAAGACTGGGGGTGGGGAATTTAAGGGCCAGAGAGTCTTAGTGAGCCAGATAAGGCAAGGGACATTTTATACACTGGCATTTGCCAGTCTGTCTGATTCACTATCCAAATTTCCTCACAACACACCACTCCAATATCACTCACAACCCTTAACTCATGCTGCATTCAGCTGTAAAACAGGGGCAGAGCGTTTTTTATTTCCACTCTTCCATATTAGAGTTACACACACAAAAGAGGCAACATCTTCTTTAAAATATATATAGCTGTAAATTTACAGCATTTACACAGATGATAGACAGAGAAAAATGTGGAAATGGCATTGACAGTAAAATGTGTGCCTGTTAATAAATTATGTAATTGCTTCTCATAATTTCATTGGCTTGTTTGATCAAGACACACTCAGACTGGTCGTTTTTAAATTAAAGCAGGGAGAGATGGAAGATAGTTTTCAGTGACTGAGCCAACTGAGGATATGAGGAAGAGAACTGAGATAATTAGGGAAAAAATATGACAAGACGTAAAAATAACATATTTTACTGTTTAAGAGATTTGTAAAGCAATTATCCCGGTTAAATTAGGCTCTATTTTATGTCTTACTATAAAACTGAGAGAACGTTACCCAAAACTGTCACTATTATGCTATTAAATGACATCAAACATGACACATATTGCAGTGGAAATAGACGTAAAATTGACATTAATTTTTACTGCTACAATATATGTTTTTACTTATATGATCATACACAAACTATTTGGATAAATGAAATGATGCAATTCACACAAAGAGGTTTTTATGAGGCATAAAACAGATTTTGGTCGATGTTGGATGGAATCAGTTTTGGATTCTGTTTTCTGTTTTTTGGCAGTGGCCTGCAACCAAGACATGCTTTTGAATTTGACTCTTATTTGGAAAGGGATCATGCAAAAAAAGTCTCTGTGTGTGTGTTTTTAGTTGTTGTCGTCCACAGTCAAACACACACACTAACAGCCATTTGGGTACTGTACTGTTATTGAAGAGAATATGAGGTGAGGAGGTCTGCCTTAGGGAGGAACAGTAATTTTTTCCTTTTCTTGTACCCGGCCTTTTTTGTCTGCTGCCCGATTTTATTTCGACTTGAGCAGCTTGCGCAACAGGAAGATATCGAGAGATCACAAACACAAATATTTGCTGCAATGATAATTGTTCAAGATAGATGAGAAGAACACAGATTAACCCTCACATCTGTAATCATCTGTAATCCAAACTGTATACTGACAAAGTCCAAAATAACAAGGTAATTTTTTGTCATTATACAACACATTGTTGCATAACAAAATAAAGTTTGTATTTCCTTCATGCTACGCAAACATAGAACATATATATAGTTTATATATGCATACACACCCAGGAAATAATTCTGTACTGTGCATTTTAAACTTCCGTCTACAGTAGGTGAATGTAAACAGCAGCAACAAGATGGTGATGATAATCTGGTCGGCATCTTCATATTAAAAGCGAAGCACTGGGAAAAACAAGCTTTCATTTTCTGGACTGAAGCACTCTTTTCAGTTCTTAATCTTTTGACCGGCACTATCTTTACAGACTTTTTTATCACTTTATTATTGTTTTGCATATTATGATCCCAACTGCGTTGTTTTGTTGTCCTAGTGGTTGTTACAAAGGAAATTATGCTTAAGCAGTTATGGGTGGTTTAAAATTTTAGGCTCGATCGATTAAAGGGGACTGTTGGGCCTTGGCAGAGGTATACACTCTACTGGCTGCCACTCTAATCTAGCCATGTTTCTGACCACAGTTGTACGTAGTGATGATGACTACACGACTAATTAGGATTATGTATCAAGTGTGTGACGAACGTATCTGTTGTACGTGCTCAGATTATTTCCAGCCAGTTTATCTTCAGCTCGGTTCATGTCCACACCATCACCGCCTCTAATGAATCTGCGACCGCGTTTGTGTTCCTGGCAGGTGGATATAAAGAACCAGGGCAAAACTGCGCTGCAGGTCGCTGCACACCAAGGCCACATGGAGGTGGTGAAGGCCCTGCTGCAGGCCAACGGCTCCATCGAGGTCAAGGATGAAGACGGTGACACTGCATTGCACTACACTGCCTTCGGGTGAGCACACACACTTGCACACACACAGTTTTCCTGCACACATACTCACAGTTGAGAGTAGAAAAAGTGCCAAGGTAACACACACACACACACACACACACACACACACACACACACACACACACACACACAACTTGAGTTTCGAACAGGATGCATCTCAGCTCCTTGTGGCTTTAGAGAAACCCGGAGGCTTTACAGTAGAGCTTCTGCTGTTCTCCTTCCCTCTAATGTGATAATCCATTCACAGAAGTGACGTCTAATACGCCAGGCACATCTCATCCTCTCACGATGTTAACACATGCTTGGAAAGTTTGACAAAATCTCTCCGGGAATTTATACTGGCCTGTAGCAGCGGCACACCATGCAGACGAGATAGCAGGGTTTGAAAAAGAATGATGATAGAGTAACTTAACATGCAAACCTTGTGCTTTGTGAAGCTCCCAGTAGGCTTTTAGAATAAGCTTTTGTGTTTTATACACTGGTTTGAATTAACTTAATTAAAAGCACTGCTTAGACAGGTTGAATCACTCAATAGAAACATGACAGTGAGGAATAATCTTTATGGTGTCTTTCTCTGTAGTAATCAGGCAGAGATCACACGGCTGCTGTTGAGCAAGGGGGCAAACATCAACCTCCTGAACAACTCGATGTGCACGGCGCTCCACATTGCCGTCAACAAGGGCTTCACGGACGTGGTGCGAGTGCTAACCGAACATTCGGCTGACGTCAATCTCCAGGTGAGAGGACCTAGAGTGTCTAATATTACAGACTAGCCTTTGATTAACCCCATTGAAGATTTAGTGTGTTTTTCCCATGTTTTCACTCCTTACATATTATTTAATTACTTTAAAGGAAAGGTTCACCATAAAAATGAAAGTCACCATCTACTAACCCCCATGCATGAGAAGCTTTGTAGTCAACAAAATATTTCTGGAGCTGAGCTTCTCTTGCAGTGTCGGTCATGTCATCAGCAACTCACACATTGCCCTTTCAAGCAGCTGTAAACACAAATTCAAACATTTATGGTATTTGACTGCTTCACTCCAGCCCTCAGACTCATTAATGCAATTTAGTGTCTGTTTCAAGGCATTTTCCAGTCTGTCTAACATGCCTGCAATCAGGCCTGGGATTCATTAACTGCATATTTTTATATTTTCTTCTGCTTGAGTAGAGTGGGCTGCTCGGCTAAAGCATGAAGTAGCAGCCCAGGGTTTGTTTTTTGTGTGTGCCACATACAATCAAAATGAAATGCAGCATCCATCACACGGCTGATAGAGACCCATAATTAGTGTGCATAGTCTAGATTTCAGGATTTCAAGCGAACAAAATCATGTCATTGTTACAGGTCGACACCTTTGCATTATTGCATTGATATTATAGCTATCATAAGTAATTTATGGATGACAGAAACTCTGTTATGAACCGGCCAATGTCGGGGCCATCAGTGAGCATCTGTGTCCCTAATTGTTGCGGTGTGAACCCATTCCATTGGTGCTAGTCAGCCCTTTTTATGACGGTAGCCGGTTGAACATGTAGAGTCTGTGGCGGACCCTGCCATTCTTAAGAAATCACTCTGACTGGCTTACAGCTGCCTGGTGGTGTGGATAGGTATTTCCTCTCACACGGGCAAAGAACGTACATGTCGTGTCTCAACATGCCTGAAGAGATAACTCAAAAACCTGTAAAACTAGTTTAATTTCAATATGTGCAACAGCCTCACTCACTGTACCGCTTTTCTCCCCCAATCAGGATTCATACGGGGACACACCACTCCATGACGCCATTGCTAAAGATTTCCGCAATATCATAGAGATCCTGGTCTTGGTGCCCAACATCGACTTCACCCAGCAGAACCACCGAGGCTTCAACCTGCTGCACCATGCTGCCCTCAAAGGAAACAAACTGTGAGTAGACATCATATACAAAACTTTCTGCAATTACTTTTTAAAACTTAGGTGTTGACCCAGAAACCGCACATATTATAAGAAGTGGAAATAGATATTGAAGGCCAAATTCTTGGTAATTTGTATTGACTTTTTCAAGTTTTCTTGAAGTCGAGAGGGATCATTAGTGTCATTTCAAATATGTTTTTACAGTAATAACACAAATCTGGAAGTCATCTATTATGTGAGCTTGTTAGCCACTTAATATGGACAAATAAGAGCCATATTTTTCACTGTGTACTCTCCCCAAATCTAGCATGTGTGCACCAGAAGAATCCCACTTCAAAGTAAAGAGAAAAAAAACCCCAGTGTCATGTGGGTTATTGTCAGGCTGCTCAGTTGTTCTCAATTCTTGGTAGTTTCTATCTGATGTGAGGAATGGAAATGATGGTTCTGGGTGTGTGTGTGTGTGTGTGTGTGTGTGGGGGAATCTCTGCTGTGGGTTCAAATGAGGACTCAAAGGTCAACTCTCAACACTATCCGTTACAGATAGAGCTCATCTCCCACACAGCTTCTGCTGCTGTCAGCAGGCTGGCAGTCAATATCAGGCAAAAATGCAACATTTACTTTTGCATCCTGTTTTCCTCCACATGGACTTGTCCTCCAGATTCCTCCCAAACTACGTTTAGTCTTGTCATTTTTCAGCAATGCAGAGCCTCGGTTTCATCAGTGGACAGAAATGTAAGAAATCCAAACAAACTGTGCACATTTTACCAGATAGTTTTCCCGAGGGAAGACCTACTCAGCACAGCTTTCATGACTTGGCTGTGGGTTGTGTCACAGCGCTTATTGAGAGAGATAAAGAGAACACATTTTATTTTAATGAGAGAATCAAAGATTTTGACTTTATTCCTCCCAAAATGGCTCCCTCTATTGTATACCACTCAGTGACACCAACAGGCAGCTGGTGAGAGATCAGCTCAGCCATTTCACTCTACACCGAGGTGCTCGAGGCCAAACATCAAGCCTGCCTGGCTGACACCTGTCACAAAGGCTCCATTGTCTCCTGACACTGTTGGTTTTAGGCTGGTTGACACTGGAGGTGCTCAATCACAAGCTGAGCCTGGATGGCGCACTGACCAGGCATAGCTGAATGTTCTCACAATGATAAGGTTTCATGCCTCAAACACAACTCTTTATTTTTGGTGTGCCAGTGTCCTCCTCTGTCCATGTTGCATCACACAAGCTCCCACACACCACAAATAGCCTGGAAAACGTAGAGAGAAAGCACCAAAAGTGAATGTTTCTCAGTAGTACTCTATTTTAAAATTATGTTATTGATTAATTTAAAATCTAAATGTTATGTATTAGTGCCCGTGACTCAGATCAACCTCTACACTTTGTCCTTAGTTCAGTTTTTGACGTCTTCGAATATCATATCTGAGTTATTTCTAGAGAAGTCTAGCTCTGCAGCACAACAGAGTCAGGATGATCAAGAAAGTATCAGTTTTTCCACCTGTATTATAAAATGAATAAGCTAGTTAGTTCCCTCACAGGTATGAGTGATGTCTTAGAGTTGATATTTTTCACAGCGCACTGACTGCCCTGACCATGGTGAGGTTCCTGCTTCTTTGCTCCAGGGCTTTTACGACCTCATATGAACTCTCCTTCCCAAATTATAACCAAAGCATGTAATGGAAAATCATCCCTGGCTCTTTTTAAAGAGGTGCCATGAAGGAAACAGAGCACGAATAAAAAACACCAGCTCCAACATAAATTTCCTCCCTGAAGCGATGCCACTTCATTCAAGGTTTCACTAAAATTTAATGGATAATATCTTCGAAATGTATATTCCAAACGGGTCGGAACCCTGTTATTGTCATCAGTAATGATTTCCAGGCTGTGAGTAGATCACCATAGATTGGTCCTCTGATTATTTGCCTACAAACTCTCTACCATCTACTCAGGCCAGTCTGTCAAGTACTAAACCAGTCAGAGAGCATAAGTCAAACCATTATTCTCATCAAGGGAAAGCTTTAAAGTGCTGAACTCAACAAAAATACAAACACTTTTCTATTTGCTCCCATTTTTTTTTTACAAGTTGGAATAAAATATTTCTTTTTATACACACACAAGGCTTTTTTCGCTCAGATTTTGAGCACAAATTTGTTAAATCTGTTTTAGTGAGCACTCCTGACAGGTGTGGCTTATCAAGATTAAACATCATGATTATGCACAGGTGTGCTTTGGACTTGTCACAATAAAAGGCCACTCTAAAAAGTGCTGTTTTGTCACACAACAGAGTATCCAGCAACTTCACCAAGCCATTGAAAAGGAGTGGACCAACATATCAAAACCCCTCACCCCACATTTCCTTATCACTCCAACAACCAGCCCCCTTACTCGCCTTTTGAAATTATAGCTATAATACCAGGACAGACGTGTACGTGAGTGCAATACACGCACTCATGTCGACTGAGCTGGAGAATAAAAATACAGTCTGCTAGCAATAAGCGAGAGAGGAAAAAGGAGGGGAGCAGAGGCCGCAGCAGACAGTCATTTAATAAAATGTCCGATCTGTTCTGGCAAGTGTCATATGTGCAGTGCTGGGAGTTTAGGCCACACTCCCCAGTATTCATTTAGCTTGACATCAGCCGCTGCGCCAGAAGTAGAGACGCAGGATTTACAGTGTTGAGGATTAGCTCGCTTCACCGGTTCATTCATATATCACCAGCAGACCTACACTACAATGATACAGCCCAGGTGTGTTTGTTCTGGCTTTAATACCAATTATAGTATGAAGTTTGAATGTGTGCCGGCAATGGATTGAGGGTAAACACATCTCATCACAGTTTATCTCCAATTCAAATGAGATTAATCATTGTGGAGTAAATTAAAAATTCATAGTATTTATTTGAGTTTATGGTTATAGATTTTCCTGACTCTTCTGCTCTTTGATATTCATCCACCTTTAATTTACACCTACCAAAGTATGATTTTTTCTTTTTTTAGTCGGTTTTGGCTGTCGTAAAGCTCCTCTGAGCAGCTGTGGCCCTCTGTTGTTTTTTGTGTGACAGAAAGATGAGAATGTTTTGTTTATTAGAGTATTTATTTATTGTGAGGAAATGGAAAAAGAGGGGCAAGAGGCCAAGTTCACAAACAGTCCTGGGAAAGAAAAGAAACAGGGCAAGCTGCCAGATTTCTTTCTGAGTTTTCAGCTTGACAGAAGAGGCAAATGGATGTGGAGGATGGTTACAGTCTGTTTACTGTATTTATTGAAAAGAAGGAATACTTGGCTGAATTTGTTCCTTCTTTCCTGTAATCCCACCTCCTCGAAGCTCCTTTGTTTGCGCCTCACTTTCACCAGATCCCTTTTGTTCCACAGCAGTTTCTTCTATTTTTCCAACTCATCCTCTCCCTATTTAATCCTGTCTTTCTGGAGTAACATTGAGCCTTTTGAGAGTAAGATGTAAACTGTCTGACACACACCGGATTTCGCAGTAGGTCACATAATTAGTACTCGTCATGGTACATTTCTCCTGCTCTTATCAAGCTTCGATCAAGAAGCAGGTCACAAACAAGCATGATGCAAACTCCCAAAAATAACCAAATGATGACTTCAGTCTCTAGAGAAGTCATGACCAGCGTGCCCTCTAGCTGTTGTGTGTGAAGGCATGTTTGTACAAAACTGCCCCAGAACGTCAGCCCAGGACTGAATATTCATGAACACACAGGAGTAACGATTATGGAAATAATGTAGAGAGGCGTAGTGGGCACAAAGGTGACACACTCACACAGCTGTGTCTGCCTCAGACCTGCGAGGGGGAGCTCTTTAGCTCACGACGGCGGCCTGGAGACGACTCTAAAGCAGGAGCGATATTTCTCTCTATCAATACTGTCACCACATACGCCTACACACACACACACACACACCCACAGAGCTGCATTGCAGGTATCGGTGACCTCCAGCACAATGTCTCTTCTTCATCCCTAATAAAACACCCAGGGGAGATCCCGACCATACTGTACTCTCAGCGGTCTGGACCTTTGCGATGAATTTAAAATGTATCAGCGATCTGCTGCTAATGAGCCTGTAAACGCTGTAATTTGTTAGTTATTATGATAAAAGCCGCATTAAAACTTTCCTGTTTTACACTGACAGAAAAATAATTGCATATGTGTTGTTCTCTCAGCAGCACATTGATACGATGTAACACAGGAATGACACCGTTTAGATTCAAGAGAGGCTATGATTATGCTGTTGTCAGGTTTTTATGGCTGTAGACTGACTTCAGAGAGGATCCTTTATGTCAAACATGAACTGTTTTGATTGTGCTGTTGTTTTGTGGGCCGTTGTTTTTGCGGGCCAATGTTAAAATTGCCTTAAAACTTAAAATTAAGGGATAGTAGATAGTACATATTGTAACCATATTTGTCAAATATGCAGGTGAGTCATGAAAACACAAAGTAATGTGCCGACACAGATACATATCATATACTGTACATAACATAAATGCATGGCAATTGTAGGTAAATAAGATGCAAAAAAATACAAGAAAGAAAAAGAAAAATCCTAAATACTTTCAGTTGCTGGTAGGATAGTTTGAAACTGGTGCTATGGAGGTGCTACTGTATGTAGAGAGACTGGTAACACTTTGTAGTGTCCTATATAGTAACTATCATTAATAAATGGTAGATTAATAGCTATTTCACTGTTAACAAGCAAGGAAATTCTTTATAAACCATTTATTAAGCAATTGTTTGTAAAGTTGCATAATAAATGTTTTCTTAATCATTTCATTATTTGATAACAGTGAAATAACTTTAAGTTAATTAACTATGTATTTACCATTTATTAGTGATGGTTATTATAAAGTCTTACCAAGAGACTTTTTTACAAATAACAAGGAAACTTCTAAGGAAACGTATGAGGTCAAATCCATTTTTAACATTTTTACATCCATCGTCTGTGTCCCAGTTTAAAGTTTGCTAAAGTCTGAATGCCTCATGTCCTCTGTGTGGACGCTCTTTTCTCCCTGTTGCATGAACAGTTTTTTATCAACAGTTTATAACAATAGGTTTTTTATTGCTGGATTTACTGAGCTTGGCTTGTACTTTAGATGCTATCACATCAAATTTTTGTCTTCATTAATGAGGGTGAATAAGAAGTGATTGAGATCGACACCAGCCTCATCTATCAACCTCATTAACGTCAAAAGTGGCCTAACATCCATAGAAAGGTTGGGTGACGCCGTACCCAAGCCTCCACACTGGCATGCCAGCTTCCTGGGTGCTCACTAAGGCTGTCGGCTTCAATTTCACACGTCATAAAGCAAGCTCAGCTACAGCGCAGAGGACGTCTCAACAGTGCAACCTGGCCTCACACTGCAGCATCGGCCCGCTGCACGAAACACACAAAAAGTTATAATAGTCTCACTTCACCGAATGTGATCTAATCCTTCAGACTAAATTGCTATCCCTCACTTTGAAGATAACACAAGTAGATGGATGACGAAGAGGATGGTGAACATTTTTGACCTTCAAAGATTTGACAGTTTAATGTCCTTGTTTTGGACATCGAGCTGTCAGGTGTTGATTGAAGTGTTTGTGATATTCTGTCTATGTTATAGCACACTGGTTGAATACTGAGTATAGTGGAAAGCTACAAGGCTGGCAGGCTTAGAACAGCAATTTACACTCTGGGTAGTGGCGTATTAAAGGAACATCAGGAGGTCAGTTGGCTGCATTTAGTGAGAAGTGGCTGCCTGTTGTGTCTCTGTTTTCTCGTTAGAACGGCTTGTTAGCAACTCCACAGCAGCTGCGTCTCTGTCCAAGCTCATGTAAAGTACACTGTGGCGCAGAATAAAATGAGCTTCATATTCTGAGAAGCACTGGGGCAGCTATTGCAGACTTAACTGTTCCTAATTTAAACCTTGAGCAGTGTTGTGCTCTCTGCCTAATGGAGTCTTGCGTTGTTTGTCCTGGCGGCAGGGCCACAGAGAAGATCCTGGCCCGGGCACGGCAGCTGGTGGACGTTAAGAAGGAGGATGGCTTCTCCGCGCTGCATCTGGCCTCCCTTAACAACCACCGTGACGTGGCGGAGATCCTCATCAAGGAGGTGAGCCGAAGATTTTAATTTGTCTTTTCTTTGCAGCACCGAATGAACATTTTTTTTTATACATTGAATAAAAAATTTTGACATTACAATTTTTTCCCCTGACTCCTTATCCACAGGGACGCTGCGACATCAACATCCGCAACAACCGGAACCAGACGCCGCTGCAGCTGGCGGTGACGCAGGGCCACACCGACCTGGTTCAGCTGCTGGTGGCCGAGGGCGCCGACGTCAACATGGAGGACGAGGACGGAGACACGGCCATGCACGTGGCCCTCCTCCGCCCGCAGCTGGCCAACGTAATGCTCAGCCCCGCCGTGGGAACCAGCAGCACGGAGGAGAGCAGCGAGGGTTGCTCCTCCACATCGCTCTACTGCAGGGTGAGAGCCGACAGGGAGGCAGCAGGGGAGGTGGCATGTTGTTGACTTACAGCTAAATAAAGACTGAAGAGCTGGTTACTAAAGAGACAATCCACAATAAATAGAGGACTAAAGGAAGAGTACGTGAAACATTCAAAGAGTAGTAAATATAGCTTGAATGAGGAGTAAATAGACACTAAAAGGAAGGTAAACAGACGGTGAGTAAAAAGGATTAATGCAGTCTTAAGGAGGTAAAAACAGACTCATAGTGGGGGTAAATAAGGACTAAGTCTGCTTAAGAGCAGACGATATTGAAGCAAGGACAGAATAGTAAACAAAATCCAAGTGAAGGCATTTAAACATGTTTGTTTATAGTCAGGGGGGGTTAATCTAGGATAAAGCAGATGGCTTTCTAGGTAAATGATGAGCAGGGAAAGGAAGTCTGGTGGACTTCAAGGACAGGGTGATCACCAAGTGAAAGGACTTTGCTTCATTGTGTAAACAAGGCAAGAGAGAGGGGTTAACTGAGGAGAAAGTGATCAGATGGGAGTGAACTAATGTGGTGCTAAAGCAGCCGTTACAACTACAGAGAAAAACATTTTAGTGCTCAACGTGTTGAATTTATTTTCTTAGAAATAAAGATTACCATACCTTGACTTTAATCTCATATCCTTCTCTTGCTCTAAGAGAAAGTGCTGGCAAGACTTTGAGAACGGTGGTCTAATGAAGAGAAAGAGGAAGTGTTGAATGCTTGAGAAATGAAGAGGGCCCACTTAGTGTGGCGATATAGATCTGGAGGGAGCTCAAATTAAAATGTCTGTGGTAAATTAGGAGTACGGTGTAAACACATCATGTCATCCTTCCCTAGAGGAGGAAGTCTTGAACTTGGATAGAAGCACACTCCATCAATCCAAAGAATCTAAAAGGAGCCATGTGGTATATTAATCCTCAGAGGAACTAAATTTACTGACCTCAGGCCTCCCTCGAGTGCATCTTATCTTACTGTGACGCTTTGACATTTTGAATTTTAGCCATTTTTTTCTCTGTGAATGATGTGGTAGGAAGATCCCGTGTATTGGCACTGCAGTCAACAATGACTACCTACAGCAATGTTTATATTCATAATGAACAGAAAGGATAATGCTACTGCTAACAGACAGTTATTTAAATTAAGTTTGAATGAATGTGAAGGATGTATATGATAATTTGCTGGAGCTCAGTATCATTAAACCAACTTTAATTTATTTTTTGGCCCTAAACACAACACTGACGTATTATCACCTGATAAAGTTGTTATGGTGAATGTGTCAGCAAGCAATATAAACAACTGTCTATCTGTCTGCAGTTGTTTACAGTTTTTAGAGCGCTTTCACTGAAAACCACTTCCTGCTGTGGCCAGAAACAATGCTGGGAGAGCAGTGAGAGTGAATCAAAACTGTAAAGCTGCAGCATGGTAGAGAAACATTGAGCTGAAATTGACTATAAAGCTGAGGGAAGCTGTAGATTCTGGTGCTAATTCTCTGTATCACTAAGTGACCCCTTTTCACATCGTCACATTGATCTCACATTGTCATATGATACATTGATTTTATCAAGAAATATCATGGGAAGACAGTTGATATGCTAACGTGTTAGCAAACATTTCCCTATTTACACATCCAGCTGGAACAGAACAACATTAGCATTCGGTCTGGTGACCTGTCAAATGGTAGTCCAATATTCACTCTCTGTAGCTCTGCTTTGGTCTTAACCGTCTCCTCTCCTGAGAGAAATATTTGGATCTTTAGCTGCTTAATGCTCCGTTACGGTCGCCAGCTAGTCGCTAACTTCGTCTGTCTGCTGTTGAATACTGAGTAGTAGCGTACAGTCAGCTAAGTCTTTCTCACTGAAAACATTGCTGAAGAGAGCAGTGAGACTGAATCAACGGTTCACAAGCCAAATCTGTCACATCATACATAACAAGCATTCCTATCGTTAATAAAAATATTCAACTTTAAACACCTGCTGAAGGATTTCTTGAGTAGATGTTAACATTGTTGCTATCCACCAGAGGTCAAAGCTCTTAAAAATCTCCATCATGCTTCCCAGAGAGCCCTTTACTCACAAGAACTAGTTAAATATTCCTCACTGAGAGGGCTTGACTCCACGCTGTGTGCAGCACTTTTTACATGAGCACTTAAACTCCTGTTACATCAGTCTGTGTTGATATCATTGCACCGGCAGAGAACGTCCTTTCCAGTCTACATGACCGCAAACGCTGCAGCTCCACTCAACATCCTGGGCACCTGCCAAGCCAGCACACACACAAATACACACAGAACACACAGAGGCATGAAGGTGGCTTGACTTGAGTGCTCAGTCCTGTTTTGGCCACTGTCAGCAGATGAGTTATTGGAGGAGTTCTTCAGTGCTGATTAGATTTGAGTTTATGTATCAGCCTCGTTTCATTTTAATTACCTTTTGTTGTTCACCATCACCTGCGTCCTTGACTTAAGTTTTAAATGCAATGTCTCAAGCCCCACTCTACCCACAAGGTCCGTTCTCAGCCTTATTATTCTTTTATAATATGAGTAGTGTTTGTTTTAACTCCAACTTCTTCTCCCTTCCTCTTTTTTCCCATCCTCTCTTCCTGTCATCATCATGTGTATCCACAGCTGAACGCTTCAGGTCTTCTGGGGAATACCGAGCTGAGTGTTGGTGCAGCCATCGCTTGTTTTCTAGCGCAGGAAGGAGCTGACATCAACTACGCCAACCACAAGGGCAAGAGCCCCCTGGACCTGGTGGCAGACAGTGGCATGCTGCAGCTCATCAAGAGCTTCTCTGAGAAACACAGGTGATCTGTAAAAGAGGCGCTAAAATTTATACTGCCTTTGGATGATATTCCTTAATCCGTTGAATTGATAAACCAAAGAGAAAAAGAGTTTGTGTGTGAGAAACAAGATGCACCTGTGCGTTATCGTTGTTTGTTGTCTGACAGGTTGCAGCGTCTGCAGGCCATCACATGCGGACAGGGCCTGAGCAGCGCCAGCCTGCGGCGGGTCCACACGACGCCCAACACCATGACCAACCTGGTTCTTCCCACACCGCCAGGGCCCAGCGAATGCCTCATCTGCTCCGAGCTGGCTCTGCTGGTTCTCTTCTGCCCCTGCCAGCACAGTGTGGCCTGTGAAGGTGGGTGGAGGCTCATCATGCATTTATCAGTTCATGTTCGGTCCAAATGTTTTCGTTTTGTATCTCTTCTCTACCTCCTCACTGACCTTGTCTTTGTGTAAACAGAGTGTGCTCATCGAATGAAGAAATGCATCAAATGCCAAGTCACAATCACCAAGAAAATTAGACAAGGTAAGAAGAATCCTCTTCTTTATTATTATTTGTGATGTGTTAATAGAACACGGATACAGTGACATGTTTTCCAGCAAAACAACACAGGTTTTCTTCTTCTTCACATTAATATTTGTAACAAACATATTTCCTTGTCCAACATGTATTGAATCATCTAATGATGAGCTTAACAGTGACCTTTTTTTTAATGGGTTTGATTTATTTTTGAAAATACAGAAACTATTGTCGTCATCTTTTGTCTGCATTTTCTCTATTTATAATTTGTTAAACCAAAATGTACTTTCAGTGTTGTCACTGATTCCAGAGCTCAAAAGAATATTAATTGCCTACTATTTTGATAATTGATTAATCGATTTCAGTCATTTTTCAAGCAAAATTGTCAAACATTTGCTAGTTCAAGCTTCTGTAATGTGACGATTTGCTGCCTTTCTTTGTCTTTTATGACAGTAAATGAAGAGTCTTTGGGTTTTGGACTGTTTGTTGGACAAAAGAAGGAATTTTTCACTTTTGACTGTGGAAAATTGTGATGATCATTTTCCCCAATCTTTTGTACATTTTATAGACTAAAAGATTAACCAATTAATCATGAAAATAATGGGCAGATTAATCCACAGTAAAAATTATAAAGAAAATTGCTATTAGTGGCAGCCGTAGTTAATTCATGAGTTTCTTTAATGAATTTAAAGTCTCCTCCGTGCAGACTGTAAAATATCTCTCTGTATTAGCAGTGATCACTATTCCTGAGACGTCGGATTAAAGCACCTCTGTGTCGAGGACAAGCCTCCAATGAAATTGTCAGATATTTTGAGTCATGCTGTATACATGGTCATGGTTGCTTTAGTATTCAGCCTTATTATCTTTCAACCAGTAGCACAAGCTTTTATAAATGTGACTTGTATTAACACCAGAAAACAATAACCTACAGTTACCATCTGTGGATTCAGTTCTTTATTGCTTTGACATCTTTCCTCGTTCTCCCCCCCGCAGACCAAACAGAAGTGGACTGCAGCCCCGGCACCGAGAACTCGGAGCAGCACAACCTGCTGGAGCAGCTGCAGTCTCGCTACCGCCAGATGGAGGAGCGGATCACCTGCCCCATCTGCATCGACAACCACATCAAGCTGGTCTTTCAGTGCGGACACGCCTCCTGCATCGACTGCAGTGCCGCGCTCAAGACCTGCCCCATCTGTCGGCAGACCATCCGCGAGCGGATCCAGCTATTCGTCTGAGCATCTCTGTCCTCTCTGCTGTTACCGACCCAAATAGGATGTCGGAGGGGGCTGGAGAGAAGCGAGGGTGGAAGGGGGCAGCAGTTATGTCTTTGAAGACTCAGAGACGTACATCTGCCTGTCGCACCCTCCTGCTCACCCCCCCACACCCAGTGATCGAACACTCACTCAGCCCATAGTTTGCTTTACTATAAGACGCTGTGTTACATCGCTGAGAGTCCACTGTTTGTTACATTTCGAGTATTTTCCCACCTGAGCAGGAACATAACTTAATGTTCAGCAGAACTGATGCTCCGCCGAGCTTGACGAGAAGCAGGCGAGGCGGCGTTGCGAGGTGATGCTTCCGCTTTGAATAGTCTGATTGGTAATCTGAAAGAAAACGGTCCCCCGCCTCTTCTTTTTCCTCGGTCCCACTCAGCCTCCACCTCCTGTAATCTGTCCTATCTTTGCTGCTTTAAGTGGATGTCTGTTACCCATCATTCTCTCTGGCTGTCTGGCCTCCTCTGTTTACAAGGCTGCGCAGAATCAGTCCCCCGTCTTCTCCCCCCTCGGCCTGTCCCGTGAATTATGTTTGCTCTCATTTGTACTGATCTCTTAATAATCAGTGTTAGTCTCTGCAGAGAGAGTTGGTATAACTAAAGGCTCTCTATATAGTCCCCAACCACTCGCCTGTATGCAAGGGGAAATACACACTATATATGCATGAATATATGCATATTGTAAAGCTGAAAATGACTGTGTTGTCATGGGTGATCTGTCGTTGTTGTTGTTTTATTTCTCTCTGGTTACATTTGTGGTTTCTAATGTACCAATAAGTATGGTTTTTATGTATGTGTGAAAGGTGGTATTACTTAGTAATCATGTTTTTCAGTTGGCGTTTGCTTGGCAAAAATGTTTTTGTTTCTACTGAAATTCACCCCAAGCCTATGTCCTCTACTCAGGGTATCAAATCATTGATAGCACTTGTGATATCCATATAAGGTTAAAGAGCCCCCACACACACACCCCCACACACACAACATTACAGAGCTACAGTGTGTCGGGTCATTTTAGTGGTGGGTCACTGGAAGAAAAGGTCATTAATAACCTGGTCATAAAGTCGTGCATAGTGACTACAAAATTGCGAAGAAATACTCAATTTACTTTATTTACCTTCAAACTGTCATTCTCATTAGTGAAATGAATGTTTGTGGAAGAGTTTCTGCAACAAAACTCACATTTTCCTCCAAAATACGCAAAAAAACAAAGGTCCATAAAGCATCCCAGACGCAATTGTCACTATGTTTGATCAGAAAGCTTTGTGTCGTTCTGCCTGGTTGTGTCTGAAGACCACAGTCTGTTTGTCATTCGACTGGTGTAGAGACCCCAACCAGCAGCGGCTTCACACTTTAAAGGAGGATACTCGTGTTTTGTTAGTTATCCACCACATGTATTGTAAGATATAGAATCAGAAGGGCAAAAACAAGACATTGTCGTGTTGCACCTCTCGTTCCACGTCTACCTTCTTAGTCATGTCGTGTCAGAAGAAAACAAACCCTCTTTCTCCTCTGGAGTTCTGGATTGTACATCGTCTTCATCCTCTAATGTTTTGGTGTGTTTTCTTGAAGGGCTTATGCATATGAGAAAAAAAAATCGTATCTATTTTAATCTTAATTTAATTTTTATTTTCTATAATGAACTTCCGGAGACAGGAGGGTTTTTTTTGTCTTTATTAGATCCCAAATTTTGGGAGAGCCAATGTTAAAGATGTACATTTGAATGTCGGGGAAAAAAAATGTATCCTGTCTCACTCTGCCTTTTTTTTATGTGTAAAGAAAAAAAGACGTAAGAGAAGGAGCTGGAGAGACCGAGACGTGTTTACCACACGGTTTACTTTGAGGAAAGAACTTTTACATCAGTGCCAAATCGCATGAGGATGTGCATGGGCATGCACGCCCGAATTTATGTAGACGCACTACGCTAAACCCCTCCAAGCTCAGGCGAGGGTTCAATTATTCCAGCAGTGTGAGTAAACTAAAAGCAAAACGTTGATATTTTATTTAGTTCAAAATCCGAAGTATTATCTCAGCACACTCAGTTACTGGTGTCAGAAGTTGAGCTAATGGTGTTAGCCTCCTAACTTTAGCTGTAACGCGCTGAGCCTCCTCATGTTCTCAATGACAAGTGATGCAACACTCACTTTGAAAAACGTAACAGTCCCATATTGTTTGGAGCTTTTTACAAGTATATATATTTATATTTTGTGAGACATTATCAATCAAGGGACAAGTTTCTTACAGAAGTTTCAACATTTTAAGGATTGTCCGTTGGTGATCTAGGTTGGTTTACAGGCAAAGGCAATAATGTTTTAGAAAAATGGGAAAGATGTTTGAGTTCTTTCTTTTTCTCCCCCTGAAGGAGGTGGCTGTGAGGGCGGGAAACAATTTATGTATAAAAAACACTATTAAAGCAGCAAATGTTATTATTGGTGTTTGTACAGTTCAGCTCTTGGAGTTCTGATGTTGGCCTTACTGTCCATTCCTCCTCTGTTGATGTTTTTTCAGTTGTATTCTGTACAAAAATATTTTGCAATAAATATGGAACTGTTTTCTAAGGACCTGGAGCAGAGGGGCTTTTTTTGTTATTCTTCTTTTCCAGGATATTGAGATGAGAAATTTTGAAATTTTCTCACACATGTAGCCCGACTACTTTAAACAAATTACACTATGGTGAAGATGTTAAGCCGTTTCTTTTTATTAACATTCCCTGTGTCACACCCAGCATGAAGAGGATAAACATATTGGTATCTTATACTTCTTCTACCAAGTCTCCCAAGAAGAGCCTCCTGTCGTGTCCTGTAACATTAACAAGCTGATTTCTGTCCTTGAGGCACAGAGCTGGAAGATGCAGCGAAGCCAAAATCCAAAATCAAAGTGGTCACTACTCACCTTAGACTTTAATTCACCTAAAGTTTCTATAAAGTGAACGATGTTATCTTCCCTGACTCCAGTTTGGATGAAAATCTAAACACATTTTCTGAACAGAAGCATCAAAATTAATGTTAAAAGATTTTTCTTAATTTTTAAAATATTTCTAACATTTCCCGACCTATTTCATATTCACACCCCCCACTTAAGTTCAGGTAAACAGCTGGCGAGCAGGTTGTGTTTGCTCTAACACACTTAGTCTGCTTGGTATCTGTGCAGCGTCTCCAGTTAAATGCTGCTGTGTGCCACTTCTTAGCCCTAATTGTCTTACGGCTCAGATGGCTTTGGCATATGACTCAGCGCTTTAGCCGTGACGTCTTCTCTGAGAACAGGATGACAGCTCTGAACACTGGGAGAAGCTACAACGCCACAACAATCTGCAACAAATGTCTGTTTTTCTCTCATATATTTATAAGAAAATGGTGAAAAAAGAAACCTGAATGCACCCTTGTGTGTTTTTCATTTGAGCTTTTGAAAATATGAAATGAAATAAAATCCATGCAAAACTTAGTACAAGAAGTGTTGGTGAAATGTGAAATACGAAATGCAACAGGGTCACTTTCCAGATGAAAACATTAAGATGTGACCGTTTAAAGGCAGACAGACCTGATGAAAGAAGAAATATAGACAGTTTTATACATCTATATAAGGGTATTCATTTTCCTGTCATTATAAGGATTTTTCTGTATTTCTAGTCAACAAAGTGGCATTAATCAGTAGATTTTTAATATTCAGATAAAACATCTGCCGAGCGTCCTCTTGTTATTATTTTTTTTTTTTAAATTGTACATCCTTTGTATTAATTTACTGTTTTTCTTTTTCTCCTTGTGATGAAATTTGTCTAAGTGCTCTACTGTATTTAATATTTATATCAGGAGGATGTCATAACACATCCAAATACAATCTGAAACAGCAGCACAATAAACTGATTCAGTCCCTCTTTAGCAACATATATTTTTATAACAGTAGTGTTTGCAGGTAACATGGTCCTATTATTTTGTCCACCCCGTGTGTCTTAAGAGTAGCAGAGCTTGTGTGGACAGGATGTGATGAGAGCGCCATCTAGTGGTGCATATCAAACTAAATATATATATATATTATAATAATGTTTCCTTGTTGTGTAACCTCACTGATTATAATCTAACCGACAAACAAATGAAAACAAATGAGCACAATCTGTAAGCAAATGCAGATATTCTTTGAGGTCACCACCTTTAATGAGTCTGTCATGCTTAAAGGGGCACTATGTAGGTTTTGAGAAGAAATTCAGTATTTTAATATTGTACAATATTATTGAAGTAATAATACTAACTCAGAAATATTTATTTTTTCCATATCTGAAAAAACAAGCTGTTTGAAGCTATAAAGGTGGCAGGGTCCGCCAAATATAAGCAAAGTAAAACAGTATGAAATTGTGTCATCCTTTAAGGTCAGTTTGTTTATTCAGTTGATTCAGTTCAGAGTTTGTTTATTTAATTTGTTTACACATAAAAATATCAGTCAATAAAGATCCTCATATCTACATAGTGCACCTTTAATATATACTGACTGACAGTTTTATCAATTTGTTGAATAATTGTGACCATCAAACACACAAAATATGATTTATGTCAAAGTTTTTTTTCTATAGAGGACTGAACGTGGAGCTGGAGACAGCTGAAGAGAGGAGAGGAACATCAGCCCATCACTCTCTGGGTCCTACAGGGGGCGCACCTGCTCACAGAACCGCTTTCTGAGCCCCATGTGTGCTGAGGCTGCTTTCCCAGTAACCCACTGGCTCCTTTTTCCTCAGTATTTTCCTGGTACCCTGGTATCTGCATCTATTTCTACACTGTGCATTCAACTCAACACTGCGTCACACAGATTTTCCTGAGAATTATCCCATCGTGTCCCTCTCAGAATGAATTTGTCCCTCTCAGACTGACATTTTTCCACCCCAAAGTGTTGAAGATAAGGCGGTCTTCACCAGAATATTAGGGTTAAGGTGAATAAGGTGACACTTCAGGTCATTAGTGTGTGCTGGCTTTTGTTGATTAAACTCTAACTTAAACAGAATGTATTTAATTAAAAAAAAGAAAAGGTGACACTTTGTATTGAGGCCCATGTATTAAATAACAGATAGGCCTAATAAGGCCCTTGTAGTTTCTATCAGATGACTATTTGTATTTAAAGGTCAATACTTGTTGATTAAATGCTTGTTAACAGTTTATAGACTGCTTCAGAACGTTGATAAAGACTTTTGATTTTCCTATAATTGTTTATTAAAGCATGACAAAACACATTTATTAACTTATGCATTAGCCTTTATCACTGTTAAACCATTGCTAAGATTCATACATAGCCTACTTTATTATGCATTTATTCGCAGTCACCTATGTTTTTTTTGCAGCGACTGGATCTAAAGCGAGTCAACACCTTGTTTGGGTTAATAAACCCTTATGGGCCTAATAGCTGAATATAACACCTTACCAGAGGTGGCAGCCAGATTAGGAAGATGTAACTTATTGAAGGCTAAATGGTTCACAAGTTATGGCATATTTAATTTTTTTTTTTTTGACAATTTCTTGCCGACAGTTAGCCGACAGTATAACAACTCTAGTGTCTGTATGAAGCTACAACAAGCAGTTCGTCAGCTTAACTTAACCTGAAACCCCTAATACCACAATCTGACACTTTTTTAGTTTTGTGTAACAATGTGTTGGATGGATTTCGTGACCTTTGGACAGAGCAGTGCTAGCTTTTTCTTTGTGTTATTCACTCTCTTTCAGCCTAGTCAGCCAAATTAAAACCAGGAGGTGTTTAGCTTAGCTTAGCATAAAGCTAACTTGTGCCTAACTTGTTCCCCACTTCAGTTTTACACTGTTGGTATGATGTTATATAACCTATGTAAGATCTAAGATACTCAGTTGTGAGCTATAAAACACCTAACTTGTTTAACAGAGCCAGGCTAGCAGTTTCCCTCTGCTCACAGTCTCTCAGCTAAGCTAAGCTAAGCTAAGCTAACAGGCTGTAGCTTCATATTTACTGTACAGACATAAGAGATGTGACAGTGAACAAGGACATATTGAGCGCTTCTCATCCTGGAAGGTATTTGGTGAAAAGAGGTTTTCTCCCTGGTCATAAATTAGCATGTATGTAAAGTATTTCCTCCAGAGGAACACAGCATTATTGTAACACTTGTTTATGTTCCTGTAATTTAACAGGATCCATCGGTTCCTGACTCAACAAGGAAGAGGTGACTTCTCTACAGGATGTTCAGTGTTGAAACATTTTTACACATGATCTATTGATCTATTTAAAGTTTCTCTGGGCAGGTTAATTTAACTGTTAACTGGTGTTCAGTCTGTTTTTCCTGTTTTCTGTCTAAAGATAACGAGGGGGAATCATTTTGTTCAGAGGTTTTAGGCTACACATCTCACCAAAATGATGAAAATTAGTTTGATATATTATTAACAGAACACAGAAACCTGGTCCATCTACCTCAGAGGATTGTTAGAGGTTTGTCTCGTTTGCACTCGGCCAACTGTCGCTTCACAACAACATCTTATCAGGACAGCTGAACTGAAAAACTCCTGCTGCAAAAAAAAAAAAAAAAAAAACAGGTTTCGGGAACCATTGGCTTGAGTCTGCTTATGATCGTTAGCAGCTCTCTTGGCTCTGGCTGTGGGCCTGAATATTTGAACCACTCTGCCTTCTTTCTAAAAGAAATCAAACTTTGACCCACAACTTCACAGTTAGCACTGAGCTGCTGGTGTTAAAACTGCTGGATGTGAATGCTGCCTTTGGCTTTTTGTGATATATGTATATTTTTTTCTCAAGAAAACACCAAAAACCAACAATGAATCCCACAAACAAGAATTGTCTGATATATATTATTCCTTGGTGCCACAGAGCTCCATTGTTTACCTCAACCTATTAAAAGCCAACAATGAGCTACAGTATTGTTGGTCGACGTGTCCCTTCATTACCATGAGGTTGTTCATGTAAAGTCAATCCCACATAGACGGCCCTGCTGCAGTAAATACTTGTTAATGCATATTAATCCGCACAAGAAAATTGTCCCCAACAAATACATCATTAATACTGTTTAAATCATGTTTGCTCAAAATAGTAGGGCCCAGCTGTTTTTAGAAAATGAATTGGCTCATTCATTCAACGTTTACACAATTGCTCAGTTACGGTGACTGACGGGTCCAGTTGGTTTGCATGTTGTATTCATAGTTGACCAGTGAGTGAACCCTGAGTTTTGAATGTTTTATCACAGGTAGGTGATAAAAAGCCAAAGGTGTAAATCAGAGGTGGGCCACCCCCCATCCAGGAAAAACTATGATCCCACCCCCAATACATCACTTTAAATGCAACCATGTCACTTTAAGAATTATTCAATATAATTAATAATAATGTCAATAATAATGTCACATGATGCAGGTTCAGTATGTGAGTAGGAATCTGACAATGTTGTCGGTGGCTGCCCTCCAATAAGTAAAGTCACTTCTTTACCTCTACCTCTCAATGCAACAAGAACACATTTATAATCGTCACCAGTCTTCATTTTCTCTGCACTGAATTACAGGCTGCTCTTTATTTTAGCTAGTGGTAAGCTGATGTTTACTAGCTAGTGATAGTTACCTCAACCAGTGTTTGCAGGCGGCAATGCAATGACGTAGTGTTTGTTAGCAGTTACAGCAGTACTTCTGGACTGACCCTCACAAGTTGCTCTTCATTCAAAATTCAAATTTCATGTCGTTGCCCCTCTGAAGTTAATATTAAAGCTGCAATATGTAAGAATCGAATACTTGTCGAATTCATTCTAAAAACAAATAGGGGGCAGCATATCTCCAAAAATAACTGCTAACTGTAGCTTCAATTAGCTAGTTAGCTCAGTTAGCCAAGCAGCTAGCTGTCTGGACTGGGAACTCAGAGCACCCGGAGAGAAAAGGTACTGCTTTCATTTAAACGTTTGCATGGCAGTAATTCATGTCACACATAACACGACTTTTCGTGATTCGTTGTAGGATTGGGTTCATGTTTGAACAAAATAAGAGAAAGAAATATGATTTATGTTTCACAGCAGCAGTTTGAGGTGACTTGATCTACAGAAGACAAATGAAGAATTTGCCTCCTTTTGCACTTTCTGCACATTATGAGCAGAGCGAAGGATTAATAAATATTTCAGAGATATTTCTGCTGATTCCTGACTCCAGACAAAAATCCAACAAAAACCGAGAGAGCATTTATGATTAAGGCAAAACTAATTTATTATTAATCTGGTGAACACATGTAAATGTGCTGAATGCTGGAGACTCACTGCGCAAAGCTGCTGTCATGATCCCCTGAGACTCTGCTGTTTGTTACAAGGTGTGGCCCCCTGACCGAGTCACATTTACTCCTGCAGTTTAACCACTATAGTATAAAACAAACATCCAGCAGAATTTAATGGAACACTTTGGATCTATATGTCAAAAAACATTAACATTCAGGATGAATATTTTCTCTAAGATCTTATCTGCTGAAATCATATCTTTGCCCTCTTTGTCTATGAACTTTATACAGGTTTAGATGTTTTGGTGGAAAATAACATAAGATGCCAGGGCTTTTCCGTAGCGTTGGGTTTAGTGAATCAACTTCCCTGCAGCAGGAAGAAACCAGCAATTCAAGATGAGGTGGCTTTGTTTACACTGTCACTAAACACCTGTTGTTCCATCAACAGGTTGCGTGGCATCGGTTGCTTTTCATTCCCAATATGAACAAAAAATCAGCAGATTCACTGATGTGGTTGGCGGTGTGGTCTGTGTGGAGGGAGATGTTGTGTTGTTGCTACTGTTTTGTGAATGCAGCAGCTGAGTGTTCCTCGCGGGGGGGCCGAGTTTCACCTTACAGCAACTCAACTGAGGGGAAAAGAGCAGACGATGATAAGAAAGGATGGCAGTTTTTCTCTTTTTGAGCAAAGTAAAAAAAGTCAGAGCAGCCAGATACAATCACTGACATCCAACAAGAGAAAGGAAAGAGGGAGAACCACACAAACAGCTTTGAGACAAACTGTTGGAGAATTATGAGCACTAGTTGTTTACGTCAAGATGATGATTAATTGAAGGTTAGTACTTAAATCAGGCTTTCACTGAGGTTAGATACTGAGATTTATGGGATTATTAAAGCTCGTTATAGACGGAAGGCTCTCCTCTTTTAGGTCAGAGTCCTACTTAATGTTTAGTTTTTAATACATCAGGTCACTTAAAGGGGCACTCGACCAACTTGACGCATGAAGCTCAGTCTATGAAATCAGCTGTATAATGTCTTCTGTGGGTGGAGAGTTTCTAAAATCTGAAAAATAAAAAAAAATAACCCTGATGATGTCATTAAGGTTATCGTGGATGAGGCTTTGAGAGTACAAGTTAATAACTGAAAATGCTGGAGTGGTGTTATTGTTGGCAGTGTTTTCCTCAGAGTAGCAACCACAAACAGCCAACAAGTCAAAGCGTGAGTTTATTCATTCATTGAGTCTTTAATGGAGATGTAGAGGCGGGCAGAAGCAGTGCCGGGCCGCCAGCCTGACTGGATCTCTGGTAAACTTTCTCGAGATCTCGTCAGAACGGCACAATGACAGCGAGGCTTATCGGGACGCAGTCTAAACACTGTTGTGTCGATTACTCGGTAGCCATTAGTTGTGCAATCAACACTTACTCCATATCTCCTCAGCCATCAACACCCAAGGGTGACATTACATTACATTAATTTGGAAAACCTTTTCCCCCACAACAACCTACATTTCGCCTCTATTAGGGATTTAATGTCTTGCTCGGGGGCCATGTGGACATGAGGATACAACCATCAGTCCTACAGTTAATAGATCTACAGCCAAACCTTCAGCTTAAACACGAGAGCAGGGACGTGTACTCTCTACAATAAAGGTACAAGTCATATACTTTACGTTTATGCTTAACTAACGATGATTAAATGCATGAATTAACAAAAGATGACGTCTTTGACTTTATGGGATTTGTTCGCATAAAGTCATGCACCAGTTAAGCATTACATGATTTGTGCCCTTATAATAAACTGTTACCCTGCAGGGATATTATTACTTTATCACATGACTGTCCTACACACGGCTATCGGACAAACTAGAAGCTCTGCTGTTGAGGGATCATAACAGCGTACAGCGAGGGGGAAACATGTTTGACACTGACAAAAGCTGCATGAATGTGCCACCAGACGCGAGCACTGTTTATGACTTTGAGTTAATCTTAACCTTTCTAGACTCGTGTTCCTGCTTTGACTGACTATTGGCAGCCAATTCTTTGTCCTCAGCTTAATGATTAATGATCCTCAGGTTCAGGGTGATTTGATTCTTTGTTGTTGAATCCAAATCAGAGCACCGCTACTACAACAGAACCTAAACGTACATTCGTTTAATGATAATTAAAGAGTTTTTGTACATTTGAAATGATGAAGCTGTCGTCATACACTGTAAGCACCTTGTTTTTCTCTCCATCGTCCCCGGCTGGCTGCAGGCACCTGGTTGCTATGATGGGATTCCCACTGATGCAATATCAGCCAAGCTCAGCTCAACTCTCTGGGTACATGGGCATCGTCTAATTTTGGTCTGAGGTGTTTTTGCTTATGATATACCGGTGCTTGTTTCTCTGTGAGTATTCGAGCATCTATGAAGAACAAATCAGACTTTTCTTCCACTTAAACTGCTTCTTATGTGACATAAGTCATCTGGACAGCCATGTTTCCATGCATAGCCTTCTTTAACTCCCTGCAGACCAACCCCACCTTTGTTTTGCTGTTTAACACTTCAATAGATCACCCATGCCACAACTTGCGACCCCACCCTCCTCCTCCTTCTCCTCCATCCTGCCCTCATTGTAGTCAACCTGCTGTCGCCTCGGCCCAGAGTGCCTGTGTTACTGCGGATTTGTTAAGAAGGTGGTCATTACATCTCCTATAGGAGAATACAGCCCATATGTAGAGGGACGCACCACAGCAGATGGGTAAAGTGGATGGGAAGAATGGTAATTAAGGCCTGATGACACCCAGATTACATGTGTTGCCCTTTCTTCTGAGATTATCAGACCTAAATGGAAATATGCTGTGGTGATTTAAAGTCCAATCTGTTAAATTGTTTAATAACCATAAATAATACCAGATAATGTCTCATCAAGATTTCCTTTGCAGGGACATTTGGTTCACGTTCATTTCTTAAGAAATACATCACATTTAAGAAATACCTTCGGGCCGTCGTTACAGAAGCTTCTGAAGTCTGGACTCCTATCTTATCTCAGTTTAAGATGATGTTTAGGTTATTGGGAACATGTTTCCTAACAGCTTTTACGAAGAAATCCTATCTTATCGTAGGATGGGAAATTAGCTATTAGGCCTACAGCACAGTCATAACTGAAGAATTTCCTTAGGATTTTATAAAGTGACTATTACTGTCAAAAATGGCAGCACCACTGTTGTTAGGTCAGTATAGTGATGATAAGACGATAAGGAAACAGCATGAAAAGCAAAATATTGTGATTGAAAGGCTACTCAAACTGTAATTGTTGGAGAAACTAACACTAGTGTTAGCCTATTGGAGAAGCTAACACAGATGATGTAAACCCACTGGAGAACTTAACACTAACGTTAGTCTGTTGGAAAAACTAACACTGAAAATAGCCTGTTTGGGAAGCTAACACTAATGTTAACCTGTTAAAGAAGCTTACACTGACATTAGCCTGTTAGCTTTAAGTTTTCTAGACCATGTATTAAGAGCTATATGCCATTTCCTCCACTGACACACATTAAAGCAAAAACTGAACGCCTGTCTGTCTTTGACACTTAAACTAGGACACACAGGACATTATTCTGTGATGAGGCTCCTCATGCTATTACTTTTTTGTGTGAAACCTTAAAAAAGGCGATCTTTGTTTTCACTGATCAGTTCGGTTCAGTTCACTGTTGGTGTGACTTGTCACTTTCTTTGTACAAACTGTAGTAGACAAAAGTTGAATTAGCTACACCTGCTGCTAAACCCGGTTTTGCATCATGGTTTGATTTGAACAAAAGAGGTCAGGAAGAGACGTGAGCACGACAGAGCGGCCTTGTCTCCTGCTGGTTCTGCATCCGCTCACTGAATGCAAAGTTATTTGCATAGGAAAATACGAGTGAAATCTTTGGGAGTCGGGGAGTTTGAGTGTGAACCTTCACAGGATGATTCACTTTCAAACTGAATTTCAGCAACACGACGTTCAGTGATAATCTTTCTGTATCAAAAGTCTTATTACATATTGTTTTACAGCTGTTTGGCAGACAACATCTACTAGTTTGACCCGAGCCATTCTTGTAGAGAACAACTCTGCTCTGAGGAGTTTGATAGATACAAGCTGTGATGTACAGGTGCATCACAGCTAAATACTCATTGTTAGTACTGAATTACACTAACACACATTGGGAAAACAAGTTCAGGCAGACATCTGTATCGCTACTGACATCATGGTTTAGAAAGTACAGCTCTGGACACGCCATCACTCCCACTAATAGACGCTGGCTGATTTGCCTTGAATGCAAATATCAACTGAAGACTAGTGGAGTGATGGATGACGCCGCTCAGACAGCAGAACAAAGTTTCTTCAGGCAGAGTAGAGACAGATTTGACTTCCTGTATCAGACAGGGATTTTTTTTCTCACTTCTTTTTCATATTTCTGTGTCATTTTTCAACCATAGTTAACTAAACTATCTCAAATATGTCCTAAATAGGAGATAAAGTCAAAGTTTATCTATTTTCTGACATAGTGCTAACCATTCACTTCTATTATATCCCAGACATCATGTGTCCCTTACAAAAAGAAGTATCCTTCAAGTTCATTTTATCAAGTAAACTCAAGTCTCCTTACTCTAACTTACTCTAACTTTAAGTAGGTATACTAATATCAATGTACTTGTAGTCTACTTGTAAATATGCTACTTCAAAGCTTCTTGGGACTAAATTTGGCCACTTTTTAGTTTATGTATACTGTGTAAGTATAAATGTAATGTGATTAGTAAACTTTGAGTACACAACTAGTTTACATCTAAGTTTTATTTTGTCCTGCTACGACCCTGTGAACTATATAAAGGTGAACTTGGTAATGGTTATGTACTTTGAGCCCACTTTTTAGTTTATGAAAGTATACTTTAAGTATTCTTTTGGTGTAAGAGTAAGCTAGTTATGTACTACCACACTACAGCATGAGTCAACATATAGATACTGGTTATATATTGTTTCATTGCAATCAGGAGGACAAAGACACGAATGATGATGTGATGGGGGAATGAGGTCCAGAGGCAGCGGGTGAAGCAGGATGATGGTTTGGGTCGAGAGTGTGGAAGAGATGGGGGAACAGTGTCAGTTTGCTTATCTGTGAACAAGAACTTTACATTATTATGACTCTAAGTCAACAAAAGGCAGTTGTCTTTTTAAATGAACAGCACTGGAAAAGGGGTATTTTTGACAGTGTTGGTACTGGAGGGACAGTCAGTCCCACTTTGTGCAGCGAGTTGTTCTGGTGAGAAAGTTCGAAGGATGTGAAATTCTCTCAAGCTTCTTTTCATTGTTCTCTCAACTGCTTCCTTCACTTGAATACCTTTGAGAAAAGACTGTCAAAAAGAGTGTGTTAAACACGTTAGTTCACCTCACTGTGTGGACCCCACCCCTCTCTGTAACAAAGGGCTTTTTGCGTTGCCTTTGAGCGTCACTCCTGTACACATGGTCTGA
The DNA here is from genome assembly GCF_040436345.1 of Pagrus major. Lineage (NCBI taxonomy): Eukaryota > Metazoa > Chordata > Actinopteri > Spariformes > Sparidae > Pagrus > Pagrus major. The sequence continues at coordinate 25,219,067 of NC_133221.1, read as the reverse complement.
TGTCACTTCGTACGAACTGGTTCGTTTGGAGCATACCTCAGTCTTGGGGGCTGCTGACAAGTGCTTGACAAATAAATGGTTTAAGTAAGAGCATTTAGACCTTAATCCCTCATTTTTACATGTTATTTCCATGTGTGATGGATGAACAAGATGTAGCATGTAAGTAAGACAGTAATTGAGTGCTTCCAGTTTTTTGCGCTAAGCTCAGCCAGCATGTTCTCTGTACTGGACACAGAGATGAAAGTTTTTACGGAGAGCAAGACAACAAACAGGGGTATTTCCCCTAAATGTCGGACTGTTCCTTTAAAGTGCAGGACCTGTCTGAGTACTGGAAGTAAGCTACAACACCCAGCAACACTGTGGATGTTACACGCTCTCTGTATAAATAATACATGGATGAAATTACGGCTATGTGAACAGATATGCAGCTCTGATTACTTGAATAAAGAAATAGTGATAATAACAGTGGGAGAAGTTCTGAGTTACACACACACACTCGTGCACACACATCCTCCTTTGAAGTGTGTGTGTGTATGTTGGCGTGGTCTCTGTCTGCGGTCCCCCCACATGAATAGAGCCGGGCCTTGTGCAGTCGACAGCTGTCTCCTTTGAACACCCAAAAACAAAAAAAGCCTTAAATCCAGCGACCTCCCCTCTTTCATGTGTTCATCTGATACGGCTCTTCCTCACCTTACTGTCACTCCATTCAGCTCCGTGGCCCCGGGGCTGCAGCTTGTTACCACGCCGAGTTCACCCTCTGCAGCTCACGGACTCATTCGCTCCCTCTGAATGTTGCAGCTGCTTTAGGAAATGAAAAATAATAGTAATATATAGTAGTGTCTTATTTTCAGTTTTAATATGTCAGCATGAGTGGTTACATGTATGTGTGTATACGACCTAATACACAGTGGTGATGCCTCAGTGCATCAATGACTGTGTGCAGTGGCAGAGGAGGAAAATCTGCCACATGCAGCCATTTTGGCTCATTGTTTTGGTAGTTTGAGTCTGGCAGTATTGTAAGATTCAGTTTGGGTAATCTTATGATCTATGATCTGTAGAAAACAGATATTGCACTCCACTTGTTCTGAAAAGATGGATTCGAAGTATTTCTTTACTTTGGGTTTGTAAAAAGTTGGCATAATTGGTTGAGAACATACAACAGTCTTCAAACACAGGTGTTAAAAATCTAACTGGCTAACTGGGTTAGCACGGTTCCAGCAGATAGTTTCTCAGAAAACTGTGACAGATTTTGGAAAGAACTTACAGAAAATATTGTGTTTTCAATTTAGGGCATTCGATCCTTGTCTGGTACCTGGTGAGCTCGGCTGGATTAATATTCCTGCTGGTTCACTGGGATTCGAACAGCGGCCAACAGCAAATTACAGCCCTGCTGCCTTCAAATGTGGCTGGTGACACAAAATGCACCAGAAAAAAGGTTAAATGTCTTAAAGCAACATTATGTCACTGTTTTACAGCTTCCAAATCATTTTGATGGTACAGTGTCTCCGCCCATCACTTGTCTCTGCACTGTGTAACTTCAGTGAGAGGGTAGGATCACAGCGTTACATACATGTTTACTTTAACATACAAGTTTTCAACACATAACATTGTTATGACGTGATGAGTTTTGTTTGTAGTCAGCACCTACATTACATCTGACACATTGTTACAGACCTGGGATTTGTATTTACAAAAATTTGACAGTGGTGTTGCACTCAGAAACTGTGGGGGAGCACCAATGCCAATTTCTACATAATGTTGCTTTAGGAAATAGTCATATATGTGTCATGTATTATGGTCTAAATGAAGTTTGTAGCCACATAATCAATATCTGACTCAATGGCGATCATCTGACAACGTTTTATCCTCTGGAGGCAACAGCAAATGTTTCAGGGCTTCTGGTGCAGCCAGGGAATATCTGACAACGAAAAACAGATATCAGGACCAAGACTTCCTCTTACGACTTTGGACATCAGTCTGATTAGCAACTTAAGACACGAGAACCAACATTTCGGCTAAACAACTTCTTTTGCGCTCCAAACAAACTGATTGCTGCATGCAACCAAATCATGCTCAAGCAGAAATTGGAAAGCTTGTGATACCGAAATGTTGCCGCTCGCCTACAGATTCTGTCCAGAACAGTTTACTCAGCATCCAACCAATATAGAGACAATTTACAGTTTTCGGGTGACCTCATAATCATGGGTACATGGCTCCATGTATTTCCTAAATAACTTGATATTTTTCTTCTGAGACATCTACTGATGAATGTGAGGGAGAAGCAGCTGGCAGTAAAAGCTTTAAAGAAAAGTTTTTATTTTGGCTCGGGCTGCAAAGTTACACCCAAGTCTTCTCCTCACTATGCCTCCCATACACCTCATGCCCTCTGAGGAAAAAAAAAGCCATAGATGAAAGCTAAAAATAGTATGTTCAGAAGAAGGACTGGGAGTCTTGGTGGTATGTGTGATAACCCAGGTGGTTGGCCCTCCTTGTGTCTGACTGCCTCCCATTCACTGAGGGTAATTAGAAAATCTTCAGGGCATGATCTGCTTGGCTCTTTGTGTGTGTTTGTGTGTGTGTGTGTGTGTGTGTGTGTGTGTACCAGCATGCCGTTGAGTGTGTGTTTAGCCTGTGCATAAGGAGGCTGAGGCCCAGCACTGTACCAGGCAAAGGTTTCCACCGAACCACTCTTGCATAACTCAGTGAGTGATAACAACGGTGCATTCCTCTCAACACACATCACAGCTGCCAACATCTTTGCCTTGGTTTTCTCCCAGTTCACATCTCAAATACAGTGTGCCTCACGGCCCTGGATGAGCTGGATTCCCACTCTGACCCATTTAGGAGGAGATAGGAGTTAAGGCGACATGTTTGAAGATTCCCTCTCAGCCTGCTTTTGTCTTGAGGAGATGGAGTGATTGGTTGATCCTCTGGGGGCAGAGGTCACATTCATCAAGAGGTAGGTCAGCTGGGGTTAAAGCTGGAGGAGTTCCCACATCTATTGAGTGTCTGTCTATCTATACCGTCCTAGCTGATGGGAAACAGCGTGGAAATAGAGCAGGGATGTTTGACTGATGGGAAATGCACAGACAGGAGCTTTGTTAACAAACTCTGCTCATATTTTATCTATAAGAAACGGGGATGAAGTGCAGTTGGAGGCAGATTTGAGCGTTTTTTATGGAACACTGGATGTGTTTTGGGCTCTTTTCTCTGCTAATTTCCAGGATATTGATTCAAAGCCTCTTTCACACCAGCCTCTTCCTGATATTACACTCTATAAACACACTGCTATGTACAGTGCATTGGCCATAAAACACCTGCATCACACCAGGTCAGTGGAGCAATACCACCTCTACCTGCACCCTCACTACCTCGTTACCCATCAGTGTTGCATGAGCAGCTGGTCTCCATGGCACCTGCTCTCCCATAGGCTCTCATGGGACCGTGTCACTTCCTTTTGAACATGCTAGCCCAGTGTCTGGAGACTGCAGTGTTGACAGAGTGGCGCCCAAATCCAAAGGGTGTGTGTGGAGGGTTGTAAAACTGTGGCCGAGCTCTGAGAGAGCTGAATGTGTTAATGTGTAGCTCTCTTACAGAAACAGGGCTGTGCATCAGAGAGACCCGTGGACTTTGATACTCATTTCTTCCTGATTCATACAAAAGAATGAAATCTGCCAATCATTTACTCGCACACTAACCCGTATAAGTTCAGGACAGAATCAGAGTCATTCTGGGTTGCTGACATGGGGATTTTCCAGACTGGGATGCCTTTATTCACCAGTGATCAATATTAACCTCTTCCACTTTCCCCTTTGTAGAAACTAAATATTTTATCTGTAGTTCATGAAATAGAAGTTAATAGTAAATAGAGATGTGAACTCGAGTCAGTGTGACTTCGACTCAAATCCACTTGAGTCACTGTTTTGATGACTTGACAGGAAATAAATGACATGACACTCAACTTGGACTTGTAAGTTAAAGACACGTGACTTGACTTTAGACATGATGAGATCGTTTTTTTGTCTGGCTGACAGTATTTCACTGTTTAAAGGTTCAGTATGTAAGAAGTCGAAAACACTGAAAAGTGAGCTAAAATCATTAACAGAATGTGAAGAAATATCAGTTATGACATTATGGACACTGTATAATGTGTTGCAGAGATATCTAACTAGATATCTAACTAGATATCTAGTTAGATATCTAGTTAGCATGCTAACCAGCTAGCCTGGTCTCCAGCTCCTGTGCTGGTGATGTTAACACTTTCCAAGCTCCCACTATGGACTGTTAGCTGCAAGGCTAACTGAGCTAACGGCCGCTACAGTTAGCAGCAGTTAGCCAGTTAGCAGTTACTCTGGTGATATGCTGCCCTCTATATGTTTTAAGTATGAATTCAACAGGTGGCCAACCTTTACATATTGCCCCTTTAAGAGGGATGGGGAGGAAATATTTTTTGATTGAGAAACTAAGAAATAAATGAGCTTTTGTAATGTTATTTATTTTTGTGTTTGATTACATTTATTTCACTGAATATCAACAAATAGAATACAAATTTACAACAATAATGAAATCATTATTATATATGTTCTATCACCTGGTCCTTTCTCTACAATGAGATACGGATATATAAGAGATATAGCAGGTACGACTGCAGTGACTTGACCATGAGACTTGGACCAAATGACCTTAGTCACATGTCTGGTAAATATATTAGCAAATAATACAAAGACTGTCACCAGTCGGTGCAACAAGGCAGTTGTGCACATTTCATCCTCCATATATAATTAAAAATGTACATTTTCTTGACTTCCTCTTCACATTGAGCTCAGGCCTCGTGGTCACCTGAGCGTTGTCTGCATGGAGAACAAAACCACAGATGTAACCGAAGTCATTGACTTTATCTGCATAGATAAGATACGGAGCACTTTCACTTCAGCTGCTACAGAGGTGACACTTTCATTTTAGAAGAAATCAGTGCTGGTTGCTGTTATAATAATCAACATAATCAGTAAGAATCTCTGCTCTGCCTTCTTTCTCAGCTCTCTTTACAGATTTTCTCTACCCTTGAATAATGTTGTCAGATTTGTAGGTTGAAGGTCTTGAAGGTATCTCCCTCTCCTACTCGTTGCTGAGGTCAGATGTATATTTTGGCCTTGGCCATCAGCATTGATTTATTACCATGAACACTAAATATCTCATCGCTGTAAATCTCATTTTAATTGCAACCTTTTTTCCATTGCTCAGCAGTAATTTACTGCCATCAGACAGTGATGAGAAACAACACTTTCATGATGGTTTTATATGCTACAGAAACATTAAACAGTAAAAGTAGTCTGTTATAAGTAAACGTGTGACTTATACAGTTTATGTTTGTTGCTGGTTTCTACTGCCTGAGTAGAAATATATTATTCCTTTGAGAAAATATAATTATTGATCCAGTAAATGAAACATTTGTCTAAACATGAATATATAGAAACAAGCTGCTGTTGATCTGCAGTGTGTTTGTATCAGTCGCTGTGTCTCAGTGAGCTGCAGCAGCTCAGCAGGCTGATGATTCTGTTAGAATGAATGACATCTGGTGATTTTGTGGGAGTTTTGATTGTTTTGGACGTTGAACTATGATGGACAAACTTTTTCCTGCAGAACATGGGTGTTGGAATGGGATGTGCCTCTTTGGGCGAAATCACCAGATTTCACCAGTGTTTTTGCTTCTTAATTTGTCCCTGTTTGTGAGAGTACTTTGTCTTTTAATAGGACATATCAGGGTTATAATCATAGATTTACAAGACTATCACTGACAGTTGCACTGTATGTAATAGTGTGTGCAGGGGGGTCGGCTGTGCAGGGAAATCTGCTGCATTATCAAACACAAACAGAGAAAAGGGGCATTTCACCAGGTCACCAGAAAATTAGTTCTGATTTGGAAATTTGTGGAGAGTGTAGTCATGTAGTAATTACATTTTAGCATTTCTGTTCTACTGAAAATGACATATTTTTAAACTTGCACGTTTATTCAAATTACATTTCAGTGACTGACTTCCGGTTTTCTTTAGTCTCCTCAAAATGTCTGATACAGATTTTGTTTTTGTCGTGGCCCTCACCCTGACACACAGAGGAAGTGATGAGGTACAGTACAGGTGAGGGGTGGAGGAGGAGGAGGAGGAGGAGGAGGAGGTGGTGGTGGTGGTGGGGGTGCTGTGTTTCTACCTTAGTAACTGGTCCCAGTGGGCCACTTCCTGGCTGTGCTTTCACCTGAACCCTGCCTCCCCAGAGTGCCTCCACATCACAAACACGTCTTGCATCATTAGCAGGACCTGCTGTTACCCTGCAGCCAGACCCCATGATACACTCTGTGGGAGAGATCAGCCGTTACCCAGCACACAGTCAATGTACTGTACGTGTTTATATCGAACAGTGAGACGTAAAGACTGCGCTTCACATGAAAGGTTGTAACATTACAAAGAAGAACAAGCAGTAAAAGAAACATAATACATGCATTAGAAAGAGGTCAGACTCAATAAATAATATGTGAAAATCTTTAATCTAAAAACATTTGTATGACCCCTTTATGACCCCTTCAGATCTGTGATGGGCATCTGGTTCAAGTTTCATAACTTAGAATAAATATATATTAAGTCATTAATGGTGTGTATGCTGTATATAGAGCTCATATACATATCTGGAGTGTCTCATAACATTACTGATGTTAAAAGTGATCGGTTCCTACTGACTCAGTTGGTCCAGTTCTTCTTGGTAAATACTGAATTTCTTTGAAAATCCTCTGTTGTAGTGGATCCTGATCTTCTCGGTTTGTGTCCCCTTTAAATAAAACAATGTCTACTTCCACCTTTTGTCCATGGTTGCAAAGTATGTCCAGTAGTTGTGATCAGTTTAACCAAAGTGTGATTGTTTTGACTGAATACTTTCCCCAAGAGAAAAATGAACATGAGTAAAGTAAAAAATAAAAAATGTCACAGATTAAAAAAGTATATATATACCATATATACCATATTCTTGTTGTTTGGGATTCAAAGTAGAAAAATAACTTGCTGCCCCTGCAAACTCACATTAATTTGACCTGTCTTACCAATAAAATCTGTGTTCAAGTGGCCTAATATTTTAAGCTATTGAGATACTGAGATTCAGGTGTTTGAATGACAGCTGCTGCAGTTGGAGTTTGTTCTAAAATCTGATTATTACATCTAATTAGAAAGTCCCTTTTCCAGAGGTAGCACCTTTAGACAGCTCAGGTGAAGTTTCCCTGACTGGTTGAATACAACTTTTGAAGCTGCTACAACAACAGCAGCATCTATCCAGACAGTTAGACAGCAAATACTTCCTGCCAGTAGTATCAATATTAGGACTAGGGGAGGATGTTTCTTGTAGTATTCATTGACATTCAAATTCCCATCAGGTGCACGTCTGTCAACGGGAAGCTTGAGGCCTCATACAAAGCTTTTGTACGGTCGTTAAAATTTAGAGGAAACACAAACAGGATTCAGTTCCTGCCTTCCATTCAGGGACTGTTTAGTTCCTGGTGTCATTTGCTTGTACACTTAATTACAAAAAATAACAGGATGTTCACACTAGCATCTAACGCAGGGCAAAGAAATCCTACTGACAAATACTAGTTACCACCAAAAAATGTATGAATTTTGAGTTCGACAGACGTTGAAAATCAAAATCAACAGCAGTGACATTATTTCAAGCCTGGTCACCATCAAAGCAACCATCTCCGGCATGTTTGTCATGATAAAGCTATGATTTCATTACACTTTTCTCAACCAGTTAAGATCCTGATGATATGGGCCTAAATGGAGTGGTAAAAGGGTTTTTTTCTGCTGCTGTAGTGTTAATTCACACAGACAAGTCACTGTTGATTATCAGCGAATGTACAAATTCAGAGTAGTATGTTTCCCTTTAAATAATCTCTGGCCTGAGGACTCAAAAGGTCTGTGTAATGGGCACTCACCTTCTGTTGGTGCCATTCATCATTTTCCACAACAGGATGATTCAATATGAACACAGACTGAAGCATAAATAGCTCTTCCCCTGAAAATCATTGTCATTCCCTGCATACTAATGCCTTCGTAAACACATTACACATTGAGCTAATTACACCAGACCAAATAGAAAGTCTTTTGGATGAAACAGGCAGGTGTGTTTGGAGACGGTACGCTATCATAGCGCCTCATAATGCCCTTAAACTGAGCACACACAAACCCTTCAAAGCTCGACAATGCCGATTCTGGCTGTGAGGCAGGCGAGGCTGACACGCTATTTAAAAGTGGGGCACAATGAACGATGACCTCGAGGTCAGCATTTACGCTCATTTCCTAAACAAACTTTAACGTCTCGCCCTTGAATGACTGAAACTTGAACCCGATCAGCAGCTCTGCAGCTGTGTTTGACAGGCAACCAGAGTCAAACTTAGGTGTGTGTGTGTGTGTGTGTGTGTGTGAGTGACTGCACATGAGACAGGGATCCATTCAGAGACGCTGAACTTCACCAACAAAAACTTTTAAAGGATTTGCCTCTCACTGACAGCAACAATGCATCTTTGTCACTGCAGTGTTGACCTGAGTAGTGACTAATATTCACATGAATTATGACCAGTTTTACATAGATGATAGGCTTTATCTTCTCAGTCAAACTAGGTACAAAAAATGTGAATCAGTGCCACCTTTATTCAACAGGACACGCGTGATGAGACTAATCTTATCTCTGACACACCGTGACATTTCATTGCTGCTTCCCATTTAAGTTATTTTTAAATGAGAGAATGAGTCTCTTCTGATCCTCATGTTCCCGTGTTTTTATCAATCAGCTGATATGGCGACAGAGAGGTTGTGACATGCATGTAAGGCCCTGTGTCTGGACTTAAAGGGGGAACTGATGGTTACATGCAATGCTGGTACCTCCACTCGTTTTGTTGGATGTTTTGTCTATAATAGAAGAAGCAATTATCACGTATTGTCATATTTTTTTATTTATTCTATTTAAAGGTGCAATATGTTGGACTATCTCAGAGGTGTATGTATTCTGTTGGAGGGATATCTATTGGAGTTAGCATGCTAACCAGCTAGCCTTTAGCCACTTTGTACCTCAAGAGGTGATAGTCCAATTGTAAACAACACCAACAATCACCCGGTGCTCTGAGCTCTCGGTATGGGCAGAATCAGCTAATACGGGTGCTAGCTGCACAGTTTACTGAGCTTACTAGCTTACGGCAGCTACAGTTAGCGGTTACTCTGGTGGCCAAATCTTACATATTGCACCTTTAATTCATAAACTTTTATGTAAACAGAGACGAAGGGAAACACCTCCCCACCCCCCCACCTACCTACAGGTCCAAACCAAACCAGGATTACACACTAAAGCATTTTTCTTCACATGTTGAAAATGCAATAAGAACAGGTGGATGTACCCAGTGTGAACAAAAAACTACTTTACTTCCGGAGAATATGGCACGAATTTCCTGACAAAGAATGTATAACTTTTAATTGTTGAATATAATTTAGAGTCACAGTCAGCTCAAATATTCTGTGCCATACAGAAAATAGTGTAACATGCACGTAGTGCAGCGTGTGAAGGTCTGGGTGGTGATGTTTGCCTTCAGTAACAGCATCCTGAATCACATCCTGTTTAAAACTAGTTGTCATTGAAGTTGGTTTAGTTGCTAATCTTTACTTGAATTAAAATGGGTTTTCATTATAATCCAAACAGAAATGTTTTTTGCTCAAAGAGATGCATATAAATGTCATTTCACACAGAATGGGATGTTTCCTATTAAAAATTTTCAGGTATGTTTGATCACTCTGTATGTTATTCCATTGTCTCTGATCACGGCAGCAGTTTGTTTCTAAACCAGCAGATGAGCCAAACAGGTGTGTTGTGGAATAAGATGCAGTAATAATTGGTGTGCCTCACTTCGTTTCTCTATGGCAACTGCCCCACTGGAGATTATGGGATACGGCCGCGCCATCCGCACACACCAGCCCGCCCTAAATCCTCTGGGGCCAATTACTCGCTGCTGGTGGCAGGCCGCAAGTCAGAGCACGGCTGTGGCTGCTAGACGGAGCACGCTGCTCCCTTGGTGATTCTCTGGCTTTGTGAAAAGACATGAGGCTTGTTTCCCATCACGACCAAGCAAAGACAAAAGTTCAATATACAATTCTAAATATTGTAATGTAGAAAAACATGCAAAAAGTGATGTATTCTACACTTTCTTTATCTACTATAAGGTGGTAAGGGGGCTTTACTGCCCCGGCAGCGAGGCAGACAGGGAGCTAATTGGTGAGAGACTTGGTAGAAATCAGTGGTTGAGTGCTGATCAGTGTAATGAGGGGCCTTTAAACATCACACCTGGGCTAAGTCCTCCAATTTCCTCTAAGACAATGTAAATCTCTGTAATTATCCCATAGTCACCTGAGCAGAAGGGCAGAACAAGGAGGCAGGTGGATAAAACAACAGAAAGGACGGAACAGACAGATGCTGCATATGGAGTCATTAAGCCTCCAGTTTGGGAAAACCTATGAGAACGGCTCATATAGATGGCTTTACATTGTTGTCTATGACCATTCACCATGGAAAGATTGTTATTCATTATTCATCACTGATGAATATGTTATAACACACAGGATATTGTTCCAGATCAGTTTCATGGGCTGTCTGGTTTACAGTACGAGGTGTCTCTTTACTACAAGACATGCAAAGCAAAGTATCATCATACAGCCCTGCCCCATCCATTACATTATACATTTACAAGTTTAATTATTATCTATTTCTTTCCATCTTCATACATTTAACACACTGGCTAAGTTTTTTTAATGGACAGTCTCTGAATATGTGATATGTAATATCCTCAGTGTTTATGTGAGGACCCAAAATACTCCTCATACTGTATGAAGATGCAGAAGTTGATTGATGCAGGTTACACCTGCCCAGCAGCTGAACTGAACAGTATTATTCCAGATCAATTCCAGTCTTTAGACAGTTTTTCTATCATCTTTGATTTGTTTCTGTCATGTGGGTGTTGCAGCCCGGACTTGTCTGTTGTGGGCAGTGTTATTAGGTCTCGTCTTGGTATTCTGGTTGCTGTGACTTGGGCCCAATCCAAATAAACCCCTTACCCCTGTCACTTAGTCCTACACCTCCATTTTGCATGTTCATGTCTAGGGATTGGGTGTCCTGATTCTTGTTGGGATAGAGGGGTAGGGTGAAGTGTTGGCTGGTTTGTCTCGGTAGCTAACTAACTAGCTCACTAATCATACATTGTTATTACTGATTTGTGCATTTTGTCCTATTTCAATGTTGCATTCCCCCTTTTGATGGCATATGACGACTGAAATGTAATCAAAGTCCAGCAGTGAAGTTGCTGCAGTTGGTACAGCTCCTTTAATATCAGTGCATGCTGGCAGGGTAGGAGCACGCGTTGCTAAAGTTATCCTATAAAGCACTGCTAAAGTTAACAACAAGACACAAAGCAGTGCTCTTCTTTATGTGATGACTTGACTGATAGCGTGGAGTTGTGAACGAATTTGCAAGCGTCAGTGCTTTTCTATCTCCATCAGATAAATGGCAAATGGCATTTTGAAAATACCAGGATTTTCACAGTAATGCAAGAGAAATCACCACAGCTGAAGACGCTGCATTGGAAATGTCAGAATGTACCATAAACACCATTTCTGAATTTCAACCACTGCCCTTTGTGTCTTTGTTCTGAGGGGCAGGTGATTCCCTTGAAAACAAGGGGTAGAGGTAAAACTTGTAAATGGGATGAGGCTTGTCTCTTGTTGGTGTTGGTGTGACTTGGATCTGTCTTTGTCTCCTGGGTTTGTGACTCAGACTTTTTTTTTAATACATTTACGCAACATGGACTTGTTGATGTGTCTTGTTGGTTTTGCAATTCGGACTTGTCTCGGTCATATGGTTGCTATGACTCCAACTTGTCTCTTGGTGCTGCTGTGACTCAGACTTGTCTTGGTCTGACTTTTTTGTTAGTTTTGAGACTTATCTTCTCGGAGTTGTGACTTACACTTGACTCTTCTGGGTGTTATGACTCAGACGTTTCTCTAATATCACTTGCACTGTCCTGTGTCATTTATAGGTGTAGGTGTAATGCTTATTTTCCACAGTGCTTTTTGTCATGTAACAATCCACATTTTAGACATGTAATTTTATACATAGATGTAGATAGATGTCACACTGTCATAGTTAATTAGGTAGCCCAGTGGCAGACTGAAGATGTTTGAGGGCAGGAGTGAAAAAATAAAAAGGGCACCAGCTGTGTGTGGTGCGGCACCAGCGTGATATGTTTATAGGGAAGACAGGGGACTTCACCATGTTTTGTCTACTGAAAGGGCACCCTAGAGGGCACTTTATCATGTTGTATCTACCATAGGGGCATCCAAGAGAGCACTTTCATTTTTTGGGGTTGCCCCTGCACCCTGTCCACTAGTGAGGTAGCCTACAGTATACTTTTCACCTCGGAGCTGTAATCACATTTTAATCACATTTTTAGCCATGCTAGCAGCAGGGCTATAGGGATGGCAATGTTGGTTTTGTCTTTCTGTTGGTCACCTACTTTGGTCATAAATATCTGAACAGCTATTGGATGGACTGCTATGAAATTCTTTGCAAACATGTATTTTATAACCTTTATAACCTTTATAGACTTTGTGTTTAGTGCTAATTAGCTAGTGCTAAATTACCACAAGCTGACTGACTGACTGCTTTACATCACTACCAACCAATTTTACAAATGGTACCACAAAGTTTTACATATTTGAATGTGCTTCCTTCTTTCCGTGTTGCACCTGGTTTCAGTGTGTTTTAGTAGCGTATGAAAATCAGCTCACACAGACTTGATACACACTATAGAGAACATTCATAGACTCAGTGGTAGGTGCATATCAAAGCTCTGGGTGATGATGTTTCATAGTGTTTGATAGTCATGCTTTTACACACAGACACAGTGTGCTCAGAGATCCAGTTAAATGATTAAGTCATAGTTTTTGGATGTGTTTTATGGGCCAACACTACTCACTTAGACTCTCTTGTGTTTAGGATGGCTTAGAGCAGGGGTCAGCAACCTTTACTATCAAAAGAGCCATTTTAGCCGTCCCTCGCCAAAAAAATCTGTCTGGAGCCTCAAAACATATTTGTGCCTTATGATGAAGGTAGAAAGTCTAGAAAGTCTAAATTAGCCTAAGAAGATTATTAATAGGCCTAAGTGAGCATTCATTCATATTTTCACATCATGTGGCAACTCTGCAGTGGGCTAGTTATGCTCACAGTATAAGGTACTTGAACTTTGCATTTCCATTTCAATGATGCCATGTTTTGGTGCATTTATGAAATAAAAGAACTAGCCTACAATAAATAGAAATAGAGTAGCAATACAGAGCTATATATGCAGACCTACTTAAGTCCTCCCTGTGTTTGTGAAAATGTACAAAATAAAAGGTAGCCTCATTTGATAATAAATAAAACACATAGCGGCAGCCTAGATTTGAAAACACAGGACAGTTTAAATTTATTTTAGTCCATTTCAGTTAATCCTTCTTTTTTTATCCTCAGCCACATACAGCAATCAACCCTCGGGCTTGAGCATAAAACACAATCATATTAACTCAGGATCATTCAATTAATCACAACTTGATAGAACAGATACAATTCTGTGTGTAGGCTACGCATTTTTACTGTCGGAGAATGTAAGGCCTAAAAATGTGATGATGATAAAAAAAAAAAAAATTATTCATTTCCATGTAAAATGTCAAAGCCACAGGGAGCCACTGCAGAGGGGCAAAAGAGCCGCATGCGGCTCCAGAGCCACAGGTTGCAGACCCCTGGCTTAGAGTGTCCTCCAAGGTCACCTCTTGTGTGCGTTGAGATTCTCAGTTGGCTAAGCACCATAAAAAACGACATCATGGCTTCAGTTAAAGGCCTGAGGGAAGACACACATCAAGCTTTACTGGTCACCTTGGATACTGAATGCAGTAAGTGAAGGGCTACATGGAAATGTTCTGCAACAGCACATGGTGAGAGATAAAACAAACATGAGTCATTGTTTTCCTTTTCTCCGTTGACAAGCTGTGGCATGGTTCCAGACCGTGATCCACACGTCTGCTGTCAGGTTACTGTAAAGGCAGATGCATGTATATAAACCCTGCTGGGCAGTCTCTTGTTAACTTGTGAGCATGGTGTGCCCCATCTCATCTTTTAATCCTCAGGATATCTGGGACTGTAGATCCATCTAGTACACAGACCCAGTCAGGATTACAGTGTATCAGTGAAGACATAAAACCAAGAACTGAAGCTGTGGGAGGTGAGTCAGGGATAAGTGCATCATAAATCACAGGCCAAATTACAAAACTGGAAGATAATAAGTATGCTTCAAAGAAAAAAGGACTCTTTGTCTGTTTTATATGGAGGCTGCCAGATGACATGGAAAAAAAGGAAATCTATTTGTGCATAATTGTGCAAAATGTTGTGTTTAATAATGGAATAAGAGAACATTTATAATGGGGCCCATACATTCAGTCAGCTAAAAGTGTAAAGGTCTAATATGTAAGAGTTGGCCAAGAATTGAATTAGTACCCCCAACAAACAGGGGCAGCCTTTTACCAGAGTAAATGCTAACTGCCGCTAACTGTATTAGCCCCCAGGAAGAGCGCCAGGCTTTCAGCCAGTTTTCATAGTGGCCAAACTGTCTAATTACATCATCCTGTGGTACGCTGTTGCCCAAAAAGACTTTTTGTCATAAGCTAACATTGTGAAGGAAGCATCTGTAAAACAGTGTCCAAATTTATTTGAGCAACCCATCAAAATGACTCATTTCACAATCACAGTTTGAACCATTTGGTCCAATAAAATTTGGAAAGTCTAGAAGAGCTGCAAGATTAAATTATTTTATTCCCATCCAAGTTAGCTGGGCGCTAAACCAGAAGTTCGCCGGCTCGGTCGGCTGAAATCTCTAGTGTGCACGGTCTACGGGCTACACAGCACGGAGGATCAGAGTATTTTCATACCGGGAAGTCGATCTTTTTGGCTTCATGCGCCACTGAGCAGCTTTCATAGGAATGAATGGGGCTCAGTCTCCAACACTGTATCCAGGTTTCATTATGTCCATGGTTTATACATCCATGACTGTAGCTATTGTTAGCTTGTTAGCTCATTTAGCCATACAGCTAGCCGGACTACCGGGGGAGTGTTGGTGTTTACAGCTTTGGACCGCTTGGAGAAAAGGGCTAGCTGGTTAGCATGCTAACTTCAGTAGATATTTCTGCGACAAAACACATAGATATCTTTGACTCAACAGTTTACTCTGTTATGAATTCACATTCTGTTGTTAATTTTAGTTAATTTTTAAACTAAAATGTTTATATGGAGTGGAGGACAATTGTGTAAAAAGTTTTTATGACACTTCAGTCTGTTATCTTGTACAACACTTTCAAGGGATCTCAAACACATTGTTAAATTAAACCATAATCAAGCCAAGCAAACCATAGTCAGAGCGAAGACGATGTAATACAAGAATATGACATGAAGTTACTAAATTGTTGAAAGAAGTTTTTTTTCCCTCCATGACACTGGCTCTGTAAATTTACTTGGTTGTTGATTCTTTCAAATGCCTTCAAGCGCCCTCGTGTTAGCAGCTGGGGAGTCTGAGCATGTGTATGCAAGCAGATGTATTTCCTTCTGGTAGTTTCGTAGTCTGAGGCTGTTGGGTCAGTGCCTCTGATGGATGTCCTTACATCCTGCCTTGCGTGACCAGGCCAGCCAGATAGCCATCAGTACCCAAATAAGTTCAGGTCAGGCCCCTGCGCTTCACTCCGAACCTCATTTGGTATGCAAATGAAAAGGCAACACAAAGCAAACCTTTCAGAGCGGAGCAATTTACTAACTGCTTCCTTTGAAGAGCAGGAGCTTCACTCAGGGTGGGCAAAAAAACATTATAGGTTACGTTTTATGCTCAAACACAGACTTTCTGTCACTGTGAACAGGCCTCAGTCTGGTGGTCTGGGAGAGTAAACTATGTCTCCTACAGCTCATTAATCTTAAGTATAAATGTTTATCTAGAAGGATTTTCTTGAACTGTAGGCTTAAATATAATACAGGAAAGATTTTCAGCTTGTTTTAATTTTTGGATTTTTTGGGAAACAGGTGCTGCAGGCCTGTGAGGAGAGATAACCACGCAGCCTGAATCAGCTCATTATCCTCAGTGCAAAGGGACCTGAGGCTGAACATCGAGCTTTATTTTAATAACTATCCTAGAATGTAAAGGTAAAACTGTTCGACTGGGGTTTGATAAATGATTTTTCTGCAGTTTGGGTCAATATTTCACAGACTTCTGTTTGCTTCACAGCTTATAGATTCAAACAATCGCTTTCTTCCATCTTTGCCAACGTAGTTCTTCAGCAACCTGCGCCACGCCCCTGCTGAAACAGGATACGGTTCTGGCATTGTGCTCATTGTTGAGAGACTAATCCCGACAATTACACCTCGAGACCGAAAGTGGCTGCCTCGCCCAGCATCCAGCCAAACCCCATCCAGGCTTTCTTTAGGCCCCCCTGTTTGCCCTTGGGGGCCGAGAGCCCCTATGACCCCCTTGTCACTGCTCCCCCCCATCTCCAGCTACTCAAACTGACCTCAAACTGCTGGTGTGTCTTTCTCAAGTTTTACTCACCTGCACTTTGTTCACCTGCCGCTCTCGCTGTAACCTAGCCGGGTTATTGTGAGGACAAAAAGAGGTGTGTGGACACAAAGAGGGAAGGCATGAGGAGCAAAGGGCAGGTATTTCAGGTTAAGGCGGGCTTATACAGCACAGAAGTAGGCAAAGGTTTATGCAGGTGGTAATACCTCTCAGATATATGTTTTTGAATGCTTGTTTCGGCCTCATGATGAATTTTCTCTGCTTGGACAGGATGGGTGTGTTTGGCAGTTGAGGATGATGGTGGTATAGCTGTTGTCTGTGTTGTAATAGGAACAGAGGAGGTCGTTCCCACAGAAGCCTGAGCTGACATCATAAAAAACACACAACAAGGTACCTGGGGGCTGATGAGGGAGAAGGGGGGGCGTAGAGGTGAGCGAACCGGTGAGGTGGGAGTCGGAGGGTAGGGAGGGGGAGGTTTCGTCTCAAACACCATTGGCTAAAGACGGCGCGGGGGACACACCTGTGAGCGCCAGAGGCTAAGGAGATTGGCTGCGACCTGAAAATTACACCTGTGGGGGAAGAAGGGGAGGTGGGGGGGTCAGGCTACATGTAAACCAAGCCCTTTACAAATTCAGCCTCTGTCTTCTCAAGGAGCTTAACCGTCTAACACCGGCGACGAGACGAGAGCTCCTGGAAAAAAACAAGTTCTGCTCGAGCGGCAGGAAGGAAGAGAGCTGACGCGCTTCAAACTGGTTGGTTTTGTTCCGGGGGTTTGGCTCTACGGCTGCATCTACCTGAAAGGGACGGCTTTTTTTTTCTCTTCCAAACCGCCACTCCAGAGGTCGACCGTCCTTCAGCAGGAGCAGGAAAGAGGAAGACTAGCCAACGGGGCGTCAAGAGCCCCTCATACAATGATGCCTCTTGTCTTGGGTTTCTGGCTCGGTGACCACACCTGGGAAAGACTGGGGTAAATTCACAAACGCGATACCTTCTTTGTCTTCATTCTCCATCTTTAAGGCTTCGAGCTGTCGTCATAACCTGTTGCTCAGCGACGCTAGAGTTAAAACTTTACGGACGTTTGCTCATCGGCTAAGATCAGGAAATGTGCGACTAGACAAATTAGGTCATCGCGCCAAGCCCTCCGCGATCGTGTGATTGTATAGGAGGGTCGAGGTAGTTTCGATGGGAAGTGAAAATAATGTGTATCGAATTCCAGCTCCTTTTAACAAGAGAGAAAGAAGAGGAAACAATAGAAGCCAACGCTCATTCCTAAACTGGATAGACCAGTTGGGGCAGGTAAAGGCAAACTGCCAGACTTGTCAAAGGATATGAAGACGGAGGCTGACTCCTTCTTTTAGAGCGTTAAATGTACTTTCGAAGGAGACATCCACGGTATGAAACAGCTTTACCAATTACCAACAATATACTAGTTATACCTTTATTAGTTTAACAGTATGTTAAAGAGTTTTCAGAACTCATTTTGCAACTTTTCTCTACAACCTGTTGAACTGTAAAGATATTCTCGAGTTTTTATTTCCACAAATTAGCTGTTGCTCATTTTGGTTTTTGGCTTTTGCTGTAGAGATTTGAAAGAATAATTGAATGTGCTTTTGACATGAAAAAGAGAAAAAGGGAAGTCTGTTATGAAGGGGATGTGTGTCTGACCTAAAATGTCTGCTCATCCGTTTTCCTCGCCTCTGAGCTTTGGCTGCATGTTAGGACAGACGGCAGCAGCGTTGGACTTATCATAGCAGAGAATTTCAACCAGATAGACGGGAAACAGTGTTAAGTTTTCTCTGTTGCTCTTTAGATATTTTCTTTTTAGCAGACAAGGGTTGTTTCAGTCTGGAAACGAGAAGGGAAAATGGAGGGAAAATGTCGACCGTGTTACTGTACAGCGGCGACTGCAGAGCGAGGTGGAAGGTTGTGATTGGTGGAAAGAGCAACATTTGTTCATTTCTTTCATACACCTGAATAGCTGCGAGTCACATGAGTGCTGGTCGCTCGGCCAGTGTATGGAAACAGGGCGGGAGTAGAATTTCAACAGAAAGAAGGATTTAATGGTGGACTCATTTTATGTTGTTTGCTCGTGTTTGAGTCACAGGCTGGAAATGAAAGAGGACTGTAGGTCTTATCACCTGATGGGGTGAGAGGTTAAGTTAAAGCTGCGGTTTGATTCAGCTGATAGGGTGAATGACAGTGCATTATGGGCCAGGGCCATTTTAAGTTAATGCTATGCTAACGTTTTAACTGTTGACTTTTATCATTAAGAGGCCATGGGGATTAGGTAATGTGAGTCAACATATATTCTACTTCAATAACTTCCTTTTTATGGCTTGATTAACTTTAACAGATGTTACATCCTCTGGGGAGATGTCAACATGGATATAAAGTTATTTATAGTAGTATTAATAATTTTAATTTTCAAATTTCTTACAGTTTTTTTTTTTTTTTTTTTTAAAGTCAGGACCAAAGTGCAAAAGAGGAACCTGTCAGTGAGGGGCAGGGATGGATAGTTTTGATATTCAAATTTGTTGAATATTTTAGTCCTTGATTTGAAATATTCAAAACAGCAAGGTGAAAGGACAGGGGGAGGAGCTACTAGCTATAAAATTACAAATGTAAATCTACCAGGTATACATATAGAAACACATCCTAGTAGCTGGATGATAAGCAGCATCACGGCCTGAATATCACGCTCACCAGGCTGCTCCTCAGTAGTCTGAAGGGCCAATTAGGTTGCGCAGAGATAAGGTCCCCGAGTTAAATAAGGTTTTGGGTTTCCCTGCCATTGTTTTCTCACAAAGACAGCGACTATTGATTAAGGGCCAGGCCAGTTTACCTATCGGGTTGTTGACTTCACGGTAGAGTCACATTCCAGCACAGAGGGCAGAGTTACCTGATCACGCCTCACTTCCAACAGGCAAAAAGCGTGGGCAGCCGTAAGCGGCTGAGACTCCCACTGCAGAGCGCCATGTGCAACAATGGGACACATTTTGCTGTATATAAC
The DNA here is from genome assembly GCF_040436345.1 of Pagrus major. NCBI lineage: Eukaryota > Metazoa > Chordata > Actinopteri > Spariformes > Sparidae > Pagrus > Pagrus major. Next base: position 25,199,403 of record NC_133221.1, on the reverse strand, counting down.
CACGAGAGGAGCAGAGGAGGAAGTATCTGGACTAATGGAGGAAACATTTTGTTGGTTAGATATCTCAAAAGGTAACACAAGACATGCTCTACTTTTCTTTTTTTTTCCACAGCTTGTCTCTACCAGCTTGAATTTTCTGGGCTAATCTTTTTTCACTCTTTCTCTCTCTCCCTCTTTTCTTCCTCAGAGGGCCTGCAGCACTGGTTTATAATGCTGATGATTAACTAAATAGAGTCTGGGAGAGCAGGTCTGCTTGGCTTTCTCATTTCATGGGGCCTGACTGACCGAGAGGAAGACGGAGCGTTCTCAGGCAGCGGGCTGGAAATTCAAGATCTTTTTTCTCTTTTTCTTTTTTTTCTCCGCCCCCCCCACCTCTCTCCAAAACGTACTCACTTTACTCTGGTTTTGTTACATTCTTTCCTTGGGGTACCTTTCATGACGGTAAGGTTACAGGTGCATTCTCCATTTTCCTTCTCCACCTTCTTTTCCTGAACTTTTCCCTCCCTTAGACTCTCTTTTCTTTCTCTCTCCTTCTCCCTCCCTCCCCCTCGCTCTCTCTCTCTCGTGCTCTACTTTTGCCTTGCTTGCAGGATGACTGTAAACCTTTTCTTTCTGAAAGGACACAATCATGTCTCTTCTTTTCATGTGGGTTTCTCTTTCATTGTGGTCGCCTTGTTAAAGATGTTACAAAGAGAGGACTAAATTTCATTGCTTTAAACAAAAATGTAGCGAACTCTCTAGTATTAATGCTATTTAACAGAGTATATTTAAGCCTATGGTTAATACGCAATGCAAAATGACTACTTAATGGTTAAAAAAACGCTTTAATGTACGATAATGTAGATGAAAATGTGAGTCTGAGGTGTGAGGATTTCACGCGGTGTACCTGTGAATGATCCACGTTATTCAGTAAACGAGGGCTGTTTCAGTGACCTTCTGCACACACAGCGCCGGCTCAGGTCGGGCCGAGCAGCATTCCATCAGCCTTTCATCACTCAGCAAACACAAAGACAACGGCCGGAGAGGTCCACCAACGGAAAACAGAAAAAAAAGAGAAAAATTGGCTTTTCCTTTCTTCCATTCCATAAAACATCTGTTGAAACAGACTTGACAACGCTGCTTTATTAGAGGCCGAACAGTGTGTCGCAACATTAAAAAAACACATCAGCCAGGATGAGATGTGAAAGAGCTCCAACAGGCGGATGTGCTTTTGACTTTCAGTGGATGTGCGCGACTTGCCGCGTTTGAAATTAGTAACTGCTGTGTATTGTGTGGAAAAGCAGGCCTCTCAGCCTCGCCGTGCCATAGATTTAGACTAGTCGGAACAGGTTTGGGCAATCATTAACAACTACTGTGGCCCAGTCTTCTGTGACAGCGAGTTTAAGCTGCAAACCACAACAAGGGCTCAGCAGTCATACTATAGAGAGGTGGTCTCCAAATATGGACTTCCCCTCTCCTATTCACTATGCTGTTTTGGGGCATTACATGGCTCGGGCAAGTTAACTCGCCACCGTTAAATTACATAACTGAACTAGATTAGTGGAGAGGAAAAGCTGCATATTTTAGGAATAAGGTGAGTTCCCTTTTTTTCATTCAGACAAAGGTATTTAAGGTGAGGTGAACTGCTCACTCCCAAATCTGCCTCACTAGATGTCACATTCATTCATTCAATAGCTGGCGCTAATGTCACATTGTGCTCTACAACCAAAAATATCCAAACTTTTGTATCAGTAAGTGTTGTAGTAATGAGACTTTTGGGTGATTATCCCCATCTTACGAGGCAGCATTGGATATCATCACTTTCTCTAATACTGCCTGGTAATGATGATGATTGTCATCTACGGACTCCAACCAGACAAACCGCTTTAGCAGCGCTAGCAGCCCTGGGCTCCGGATCGAGCTCGAATATTTGAAGCAGCAGCGACAGAAATGGCTCTCAGGATCCATCTTACCTGACAGTGCTGGATTGTACAACTGTTGTTCTAACACTGTCTGGTAACGATGTTTCCTGGGTGACTCTGTGGTCTCCGGTCTGATAGCTGTCCGTCAAAAAAAATGGTAATAACTGTTGAAGTCTGTCTGCGGTAGAACGACTGCAAATATTTGTTGTGTCCTACTTTTTACTCTGAAGTGAATTCAAAGACAAGTCTAGCTGTCTTTTGTTTACACTTGCTTTTATAGAAGCCCAAGGCTGCATGTCAATCAGTCAAAACTAAAAAGGAAGAGCGGCCAGGGTGATGACAGGACTTGTAAAAATGTAAAAAATACACCGACGTTTACGTCTGGTGCAGTGACGTGAGCAGATCTTTTATGCACTAATGGTCCAAAAGGTCAGTGTTTATGTTTTTTACTTTACTTCCTTGTCTTTTTTTTCTTTCTTTTTTTTTGTGTAGCTTTTATGACAACCCCACCCAAGTTACAGAACAGCAGTTGGTTGATGGTTCCACCGGTCCTGCAGGGCCTCATTTCCTTGTTCCCTCCCCTGAACAGCATTGGTCTTTGTGTTATGTGGCAATGATTGGTCCGACTAGCCCTACCTGCGTGGCACATCCTGGAACTGACACATGAGCTCACCTGAGTGTGCCTTAGAAAAAAAAAACCTGAGCTATAGACGCTTTGGCCTGCTCCCAGCTTTTCAAGCTTTTATCCACAAAATGACAATCAAATTTGACCTTAAGTAGACACAAAATGGAGTCTCTACAGCAAAAATGGGCCACTTTAGGTGTGTTAAAATGTTAAACCTTCACAGATGACTTGCTCTTTTGATTTAAAACAATAGAGTTTCAGTGTTCCTGATCTGAATACAGTGAACAGTTTTCATCAGTGTCTGGACTGAAATGTGAATTTAATGGGCAAAGCCTTCAAACAGATACGAGAAACAAAGGCAAATAATAGACACTGAGCGAGCAGAAAGCTAGTGTTTGTTTAAGGAGGGAGAATTACCCCGCAAATATTGAGCCGCACCTTTATTTGCCCTCCCAGCTTCATTATCCAAGCCTCAAAAACATGAAATTGCCCCCCCCCCCTCTAGTTGTCCCTTTCCTTTGTGTTGGCCCATATCGGTGTATTAATGTGATAATATAGATAATGTAGAAAGATCTGAACAAAAATAGGTCACCGAGCTTACATTGCTTCTTTCCTTGGTCTGTTTATTCATGGCTTTCTCTGCATGCTGGGCCAATTGTAAGGTACAAATGAATCAAGTGCTGTGCAGAAGCCTGTACAGAGTCTGTGCAACAAAAGAGGAACTGCTCATTTCGACCTGTTTCTGCTACACTGTTCTGTTTCCCTGCGGCTCTCTTTCTTCTTCCTCTTTGCACAGGTGAAAGCTCAGACGTCACTCTCCAGCCTGTTGATAGGCGTCTTACCAGACATGGTTAGATGTAATTATTGGTGTCTAATACTGTCTGGTAATGCCGTCCATTAAATGGCATTACCTTCTGCTCTCTTGCTTCCCCCTGTCTTGCTCTTGTGAATCTGACAGTGTCTTGACAAAGGGCAGTCCAGGGAAGCACATCAACATATTTATACTAGTGGCAGATGGGGCTGAATGATGACGACTATGGAACTATGATCCTCGCACTGGAAGATTGATTGATTTGTTGGGGTTTCTTCCACGTGTCTTGAGTCAGAGTTTCACCTTTTGAGCAGCAGTCCAGGAGAAGACTTTCTTCTTTTCTTGATGAATGCTGTGAGGTAAATTAGTTTCTAGCGAGAATGTTAATGTGAATGCCATGTAAAAAAAATAGTTTTATAGAAAATGAGTTTTATCTGTTGAACGATCTGCTCTCTTCCTCTTACCGCAATAACTGAATTCCTTCTGGGGACTTGGCTTATTTCCAGGTACAGTTGAACAAAGCAGTTTTTGAGCCTTCATTATCTATGACACACTCTGTACATAATTTTAACTGTATTGACCGTGATATGATGTTATAAAAGGTACAAGAAAAGATTAAATAAAATGGGATAAAAGTTGAAATGCCTCTCTTGTTCTTTTTTCATCTTTCCAAACCGGTTAACCAGAATCAGGTTTTTAAAGACATTTTATTCTGTTCTCCTGTGCGCTGGTCCTTTGTAGCAGTTTCTCTGGTCATTGTGAACTCTTCCCTCGGCCGGACCGGAATGCCGAGCCCCAGTCAGGTGTGGATCAGGTTACCGCTGAACAGAGCTCCTTTTTAAATGCCTCAATTTACCCATGAGGTCCCCCCCATCAGCTTAGCCCTCATTGTGTCCCAGTCTATGGCAGCACACAGTGGGCTAGTTTGATAAACCGACAAGCACAAGGCGGGTTTTCACTGCCAGGTCCAGAGCCACTTACAGTAGGCTGTAATCTATACACTATACACTCCAGTCTATATGGTCACTGGTTACATTTGTAGACGTATAGAGCAAGGTTTTTTTTTTTAATGTGAGCACTGTTCTTTCCCTTTATCTGCCACACACACACACACACACACACACACACACACACACACACACACACACACACACACACACACACACACACACACACACAGCCAATAGCATGTCTATGGTGTTTAATTAGGCCTGTTAGCTCAGAGCTTCAGTTGACTGGTTAAACGCAGCTCTGATTTTATCAGTTGGAACACAAACACAAAAACCATTTAGCTGTTTTACATAACAGACCCCAGGCCTCATTGATCTCCCACGCTGGGAGCCTGGAGAGTTTGTCAGTTCCAAAAAATGTTAGATCACTTTCAACACTATCCTATTTTAGTGTGTCCGATTTATTTATTTTATTTTATATTTTATCTGTTGTTTAGCTACATGAAATATTTTATGGTGTTGTTAGCTAATTTCATTCTTGCTCACATAAAAAACTTGCATATTGTAAGATGAGTGTAGAAAAGGATGTCTAAGAAAAAGTGAAACAATGAAGTTAAACATCCTGACCTGAAGTTGTAGAAGTCTGATTTCTCCTTCTGATTTTTTAATCATCAGTAACTCTCTGATTCGTGGATGATTAAGTATGCCTTTACTATAACTGCTTATACAAACAAAGAATCAAATCCTTAGAAGAAGACAAAAGCCAATTTAATCATTGATCTCTGTTTAGCATTCACCAGAGTCACCTTTCACAGGCTGTGATCAAAAGACACGAAATGGCATCTATTTAAGAGAGTCATTCTGTGTAGGCCTCAGTAATGTTCAGTCATTAGTGTTTGTTTTTAAGTAACAATACTAAACTAGGAAAAAAACACACATTGAATGAATAGGATCAGGATCCTGGTTCACTGTCAAGGCTTATCAGGATACTTGAACAGACCAGAGCCATCGTTCATGTTATTAGTCACACCTGTGCTTATGACAGGTTCAAATGTCTGCTATGAACAGGCCTGTAGACGTGCATAATTCAAACCAGAAAGTGGAGCAGAAATGCTGCGCAGTCCTATTTTGCGTTGTACAGTTTTGAATTAGTTCAGTTTCAGTGTAAGATTTTTGGGACACAAACAACAGGTGGGCAGCCATCTTATCTCTGTGTGAAAAGAGCACCAAAAATCCAACCCAAGAAGAATGAGCGGGGTTAAAATGTTGTATTAAATAATTTTACATTTTTATGTGAGCTTCTAATACGTAAGATAAGATGTATGTCCTTATATAATGTATGATGAAAAAGTAAACAACCTGCATTCCACTATTTTAATCTTATTTTTAATTTTATTTTTTAAATTTTAACCTGTCTGACTGACTGTTCTGTGTTGTGTAGTATATCTGTTAAGTGTTGTGTTGTGTTGTGTATAACTGCTCCACGTGCCTTGCCTTGAATTGCCCCCCGGGGACAAATAAAGTTTTTTGAATTGAATTGAATTGAATTATTCAGTGTCACTATTAACATAGACCTATAGCTGCATTGCTTATTTTACTTAACTGGCATTAGTGACTGGTTTTTACAAAGACTTAAAATACACTAACTAAAGAGGAAGTGCTGCGGGGGCCCCTTCACCTGTTAGTGCTTTAGAAATCAGTCGAGTCATTCAGGTGGCACAGTATAGTAGGTGTTCAAACAACTGGAGGCCTCAGTTAATGGGACATAAGCATAAGCACAAACATAAGCACATCACTTTACTTTACTTTGTTCAACAACATTACAGATCAGCATCACTGTAAATGTTCCAGTGTTATCAACCCTTCAACTATTTTAGCTATGATTAAAAAAACAAAATTGCAAAAATCTGACTTAAAACAGCAGTGGAGGAAGTATTCATTTCATTTAAACTAAAAGTACCAGTACCACTGGGGGAAAAATACTTGTCTGCAAGTAAAAGCCTTAATTTGAAAATGTTAATTAAGTAAAAGCAGGAAAATGTACTTAAACTACCACAAGTAAAAGTACTCAATCCAGGGAAATATATATATATGTATATATGTGTGTGTGTATATGTATGTTATTTATAAATATTGTATGGATATTTTTTTATTTTCACAAATCAATTAATGGACCCCTTGTTTAAGCTCATGAACATCATATGGTTTGCATCTCAAAACATAATTGTAAAGTAACTAGTAACTATAGTTGCCAAATAATTATACTGGAGTAACAAGATCAATATTTTAGTGGAATAGAAGTAAATGTACTTAGTTACATTTCAACACTCTAAAATTGCCTTTTTAACAAAAATACTTTTCATTTTCAATAAATGACCTTGTTTGTTTCTCAGCACGTTGTGAACCAGTAGCTGTATCTGTGTGATCTATACATGGTTTTACATTGAAGCAAAGACGGCCAGTAAGTTAAAACACGTGTCAGTAAAATTCACCATACTTCAAAAACTCTCCAGTACAGTAACAGGAGGTAACTGTTATTAGTTACTTCCCCCCTTGGTGACGTCACACCACTGAATCACATTCCTGACTGGCAGCGAGCCTGTAGAGGATTCCTGCGCTGGTCTGTGCATGCTTGGTGCAGTCAGACCAGATTCCTGCGTTACTGCCGGCTGTGGATGAGGAGGCTAGGTTTGCCACTGGGCTGGAACAGGAGCTCAAATGAGGATAAATGGCTGTGACATACCTGCAAGTGTAGTGACATACAATAAAAGTGAGGAGCTGTCACACACTCATGTATGCAGGGAACTCCTTTAACTGTTAAAGTCATGGTGGAGTGGTATTGATTATAGGTTGGGGCAGATGCTTTGCAACAGTTAGAGTTTGACTGTATTAATCACTGTGGGAAAATTAAATTCTGCACCGTGTTGTCCCCATCTTAACAACAAATTACCAGTGGTTCAGTACATGCTGTGCTCCCAACAGTCACACATTTGTATGTATTGCATACAAAGAAACACCAGTGCTGAAAAAATGCTAAGTCACTTCACTGCTCAAGACATGATACACAAATTAGAAATGTACGTTTAAATATTTACTCCGAAGAATATAATCTATTTGGCAACTGTCAGATATATTCATAAAGATTATTATTAAATCAACCAGCTGTTGCTTTCAGTGCAAAAGAGAAGGCCTACTCAACACACTCCACCCTTTACTCTAACTCAAAACTGGTCTGATATTTTGCCAGGAGGTTATTTAATCCAAAATTAAAATAAATTAAAATGAGCTGTGATGAACATATCACACACATCAGTGTGGACATGGCAAATCAGTCTATAGCAGATAACCAAATTACACAGGATGGTTTTTAGTCACAGAGAAATATCTGGCACTTCAGAGAGTTGTCAGCCTTCTGCTTCTCTTCCTGCCTCCTCTTGATTTTTTCTATCCTCTGAGATAAGAGTGTGCCATCATTATTGCCGACACCACATCAAGCTTGAGTTTAATGCCGGGCCTAACTGTTTTACTATTATCCAGCTTTTTTCTGCAATATCTAGCACCACATTGTAAATTGTTCAGATATTTGACCACCCACATGTGCTTTCCTGTCAAAAGTCACTCTCTAAACGTCACCTACCTCTACCTGTCATAGTTGGAAAGGAAGGCTATTTTAGCATACTAACGGCTTGCATCAGGATTGCTAACAAATCTGAAAAATAATATGTTATCTAGCAACAATTTGGCTACATTTTCCCTCCTGGTAAGACCCCAATAAACAAGAAGGCTAAAGTTCATACTTGGATTAGGTGCATGACTTGTATTGTCATTTGAAGCAATGAAAATTTAGGCTGCTAATTAGCAACTGTTAGCAGCCACACCAGCTTATGTCATGACCACAGCAAATAATGCAATAGTGAGACATATACGGAAATTGCCATATGCCCAGTAGTCACCAGCTTGGTTGAATCTATGTATTTGGTACACAGATTTTTTGAAGAACACACCGTCTGCCAGGTCATAAAAATATGCTAGCAGTGTTACAGTGTCACCAGTTTCAGACCTGAAGCACCAGTCTGACGTGCACCACCTATGAGTAAGAAAAGCAGCCGTTGAATGGGTGAGATTTTATAATTAATTATGTAGTAGTTACATGAGGTGTAACGGTAGCCTGAACACAACACAGCAGTTCACAGCCTCAGCTTAGCTTAGCCTCAACAGCCTTAGCCTGTTGGCTTGTATGTGGTTGAACTCTGACAAAAATGACGTAAAATATATTTATTAGTTTTTTTTTAAGTTTTCACAAATTTTCACAATAAACACATATTAATTTGCTTCTTACTGTTGCTAATATTAGCTTGTTTACCGGTAGCTAGCTAGCTAGCAGTTGTTGTTTCAACCAAGCCTTCCAAACCACAGAAAAAGAAATGACTGCTGGCTGTTGGTAAGTTTTAGAGTAGATTTTCACTCCTTCTCCTTGTAACAAAGTGACTCTGTAACAGGTAGCTACTTCAGCTAATACCTGCTTTACTTTAGCTATATGAGACAGCACTGGGCCAAATGCGACAGGAAGAAAACCACCTAGACGAGTCTCATCTAATGTAATTTTGACTTAAGCCTTCTGCAAAACTCTGTGTGTTGGCTTTTTGTTGATATTAGACTTGTAGACTGACAGGCTCAGACACTACGGCTTAGCTAATGTACACAAACAGACCCAGGAACATCTGAGGCATTAGCACGCTTGCCAGTAAATTTGTAGTATGCTCCAGATCTCATATTGAATATGTCTCTTGGCACAGTTGGCTGCTGTCTCTTCATAACTGCTGGTAAATTTCCATAGCAGCTGAACAGACTCCCCTCAGACACTCAGGTAACTCAAAAAGTCAAGCACAGGATTGTAGATACCTGCAACTGAGGTAGTTAGTTAGTTATACAGGTAGGCTAAAGGATGCATTCGAATTAGAGCTGAAAATATCATTTGTTTTTAAACAGCAAGTCAGTAGAAGTAAGAGAAGTTTCCCTGTTTCTATTTCATTTTGAATTTAAGCACAGTGACGTATCACTGGTGCTTATGTCCCATTAACTGAGGCCTCCAGTTGTTTGAATACCTACTATACTGTGTCAGTTATTTGGCCTTCCTTCCCAACTCTGTACTGATATTCTAGATGAATTTTACCTGAATGACTCGACTGATTTCTAAAGCACTAACAGGTGAAGGGGCCCCAGCACTCATTGCTTCTAGCACTTCCTCTTTAGTGAGTGTATTTTAAGGCTTTGTAAACCTGGAGCATCCCTCACTCCACCAGCTCTCCCTATTCTGCCGTGTACTAGCCACAGTCTGTTATCGGTGAGTCATTTTCCACTTCAGAATCCAGTGGTATTCCTCCTGTGTTTTTTCATAGCTCTTGAGGGTGTAACCAACAGACTGAATGACGTTAATCCAGGAGGTTGCCATCTGTACACATCAGGTTCAGAGAAGAAGCACCATGCATGTTTCTTTGAATTCATAGTGACCGCAAATGCTCAGCTGGGTGGGACATCAATCACTTTATGATTATAGTGTCAAATAACAAAGCTGCATGGATACATTAAGTTTTTATTCAAGAACCATATCAATTATCTTTCCCAATCTTAAGCAACTTTGTGATTGCTGATCACTGCAGTTTGATTAAAGCGGATTGGAAAATGTCACAACCGTAAACCAAACCCTTAACAGCACTCACAGAGTTGCTACATTTCCATTTTCAATCAACAGAACAACATGTATTAAAATGTCAAAAGTCAAAAATGTGCATGTGGCATGTACATTGTCCCATGTTAAAGTCAGTCTAGTGAAACTCGAGGTCTCCATCTTGCACTTGTCACCAGTGGGAATGAGTGAATTCAGACCCTGGGAACAAAATGTATCCCCCCACTACAGCAGCCCCCTATACTTTACTGTGTAATTCTGTAAGGAAATCATGAATAGCGGGCGAGAGAGAGACCCTATTGAGACAAGCCTTTCTTTACATCGTAACTTAACTCCATTTCTTCCACTATAACACCTTGACAAGGAGAATCCCTCCAAATAATGGGTTGTGGAGGGACACCGCTGCTGCAGGCTGCATCCCTGTAATTGCTGAGCACTTCCTGGTGCAGGAGGCAGTTGGGATGACATGGGAATGGGCGAGTCTCCAGAGACGCACACTCTTTATGGTGTCACCGCCCCGAGACAGACAGACAGACAGGCACACTCACACATAGTTCTCACCTCATGATTTATAATCATTTTCATGCATTTCATTTTTCATATGAATGGATATAGAGACCCTGTTTGTGAAATCTCTTATTCATTTTCCCCAGAATGTGATGTAATCTACCTTACCACATGTAGAGCCTCAAACATAATTTACATAAAGAAAAGAAAAGGAAAAGAAAGTTAAAGAAAGGTAAAAAGTGTCACACTTTAACCCACGCTGATCCACTGACAGATGGAAATAAAATCAAATAAGAAAGTTATTAATTAACATTTTAATTGTGAAATATGTAATAGAAAAAAAGGGAACATACAGATAACCACACAAAATACACAAGCACACACACGTATTCTCTATACAAACAGACAGACACACACACACGCACACAGCCTCTTGGCAGATGGCGAACCATGAGGTCGACAGGGCTGTAAAACAAGCCTGTTCTCTTTGTCCACCTACGCAGCACTTTGCACAGTGTGTCTATCAGATGGCGGCTCTTTATCAAGGTGTGGCTGACACTGGCTCCACACAAAGCTCTGTTAAACAGGAATATAGCAGGCCTCTAATAACTGGGGTGCTGTGGCTGGACTCACATCACTGCTAAGCAGCTCGCTCTTATCGCTGCAATTTTGCACTCAGGCGCCTTAATGGGACATTTACAGCCTTTTGTGTGTGTGTTAATGAGTGAAGTGACAAGATTGTCTGGTGACTGTTGCTTCCTTCTTGTAAGTTGAGTCAGGCGTGAAATGTGTAATAATGCATATGACACCTACAGTTTGTAATTCTGTGATATGAACCACGGAGAAAAAGGTGACTTTTTTTATTTGTTAGGTTTGTTAAAGGGGCATTATGTAGTTTTGGAGAAGAAATTCAAACTCAGAATTTTTTATATTTACAATATTAATGAGGTGATAACACAAACTCAAATATTTATAAGGTCTCCAGAACCCTGTTTGAAGCTAGAAAGGTGGCAGGGTCTGCCACATATAAACAATGTAAAACAATAATAAATTGTGTTGTCCTTGTGTTGTGTTGTGTTGTGTTGTTTATTTAGTTTGTTTAGGCATAAACAAAATCAGTCAATGATTAAAATGTCTTTCCTACATAATGCACCTTTAAAGTAAGACTGTCACATGGACTCACAAGCAGCTTCGTTATTGGACATTTATTTCACCTGTCAACCAATCGAGCTAAATCTAATTTGAATCATATACTTCAGGTTGTTATTCCAATTAAGAAGTAGCTAAATATATCATGAAATTTGTTACCAGACCCATAAACCGGCATTTTTGGGGGCTGTTCCCAAATTCATTAGTGACACACTTCAGTTGTCATCTGAAATAACAGAGCTTGATGAACCTGTTCTAAATGTGTTTTAAACACTTTCTGCTATAGGCGAATGCGTGCTTTAACTCCTTTCGTGTATGTGTCACTCCTGGTTACCCTACTGTATGCGTAATTATACGGTTGCATGGATGCTGGGTCTAAGAGGCACCCACCCCTGTCAATTATCAGACTGTTGGGAGGAAGAGAGGAGATTATGCATAATTGCCAACTGTGGCTGTGCCTGGGTGTTTCCTCCTGAGTCAAATCACTGAGACAGAAAGGTGATAAGTGGACTTGCCATGCGAGCAGACAAATGCTATGTTGCTCAACCGTGTGCCTGCCGCTGGATTTGGCACTAGACAATATGATTAATCATAATGTCTGCCGTAAAAATAATGATTCCAAGAAGCTGGATGAATTCATGTTCACAGTTAAATCATGTTTGGAGGCATTAGGTTGATGTTTTTTGGATCAGAAAGTTGTAATGTTTTGTGCTACTAATTCTTTCTTCCCCTGGCACACCTGGAAAGATTTTTATTCTTTTTATGACACTTTGCAAAACATATGTCACCGAGCCTGTGGAAAATATTATCTTACCTTTTGTGTCAGAATATAATACCTCTGAAAACTGGCAAATCCATTTTGATTGACACTCTGCTCTTATGTTACCATAGGGTTCACACAACAGAGGCTTACAGGCAGTTAATATTGAATGAGGCTGAACTTAGAGGTGGGGTGGGTGTGGGATACATAATCTTGAGTAGTTGGTTTTGTCTTGAGCTGCTGCTGTTGTTTTAAGATTCAACCTATAAGAGGCAACTGTTGCTAAGGGTCCCATTACTAGAGTAACCGCTGATTGTTTACACTGGTCTAGTGGGTTTGCTTACTTGCGGTGTGACAGACTATGGCTGATTTCAGATGGCTAAACTGCTGACAGACCATGTGAGTTCACCTCTGTCGAGTCTGTCCCTCAGTCTGTGGGTTTGTCTGGGCCCTGCCGTTGGACTACAAGGCTGAGTGCACATGGCAGAGGAGGAACAGGCTGAGTAGGTTTCTATGGAGTCTGGCTGTCCATGTGTGTGACGCTGGAGTTGCAGGTAAAACACTTTGCCTCTAAATGTAGCTAGGTAATAGTTGAGCTACTATCTACATACCTTTGGCGTACTTCCAAACACTACATTTGTTTGGAGGTATGCCAAATGTTTTATTACATGTTAACTATACAGACAAAAACAAGGCTAAAAGTATAAGCAGCTAGCAGGTGCTAGCTACCACCATGAAGCTAAAATGTTCATTAAACCAAACAAAACTATTGTGAGACGTAGCTGTGAGTTTTGCTCTGATGGTGGCGCTAGAGGAAAGGTAATTGGTTCATTATGGGACTATGAAGGCGCAAATTTCATTGTAATCTGACTGTTCTATATTGTTGCTGTAGGAAAGGAGCCAACACTCCGGGGACTACAAATATCCACAGGCCAAAGTGATGGTCTGACACAGTTGGTGTCAGATAAAGGTCAGGGGGTCACCAGAATCATTAGGAATCATTGCGTTTGCAAGATCTGACATAAATCTGTCGCCAGGAATCACGCTCTGAATGCATGAATACCCAAACCTTTAATATACGTCTATGCCATTTTAAATAACAGTCTAGCCAGTAGTTAGAATATTGTTTTTTCTGTGAGCCACACAGTTAGATAACAGACAGCTTGACTGATCTGCTATTCTTAGGCCTTAATGTGTGACCAGCTGCTTAGAATTCACAATAATAAACAAGCCTACAGTCACGCTCGTGGCCATGTGAGGCTGTACCTTGGCACATGGTGCATGCTAACATGTTCACAATGGTGATATTAACATGCTAATACTTAACAGTTTGCATTTGGTTATCGGCCCAAAACACAAAATGCAGCTGAAGATGCTGCAATAAAGTGCTGCAGGGTGATGTATTTTTGTAGGCCAACCTGAGGCCAACCTGACAAACATCCACTGGGATTTTTCCATTGGATTTTGGATTATCGCAAAATACAAGCTCTATGGCAAACAAAAGTTTATGATACGTACACGTTTGTTCACCAAGACAATCTTCACAAATAAACACTTCTTTTATTTATTTTAATGCAATCATCAGAAGCAAAAAGCAAATGTTAGGCTATCAAAGCTAACAAATTACACCTACTGTAGGTCCGATGTATTCAACGTCACCACCACTGAGCTGCTTACGTTACTACACACTTAAATAGATCTACAGGTTGGGAATTTTAAGTGAGAATAGTTTGTAAGTAATTTCAGCCTGTGAAGGTGGATTAGTGATTAGACAAGTTTCTGTGTTGGCCGTGATGATGTTTAATGGCCCCAAACAACTTATGTTTAATTTAGCAACTTGTTACGAAACCTTAAAGCTTCAAAATTCATGGGTGGGGAATTACTGATATATTTTATGATGTAGAACAAAATGGAAAACAATCTTGTGTTATCACAGACCTTGTTTCAGGTATTTAACCAAAAACCCATTCAAACAAGGCTTTAGGTGTCATTCCTGCAGCACTCTATTGTCAACAGTTTTGCAGGTAGTTTTTAGTAAGAAACAAACTAACTTTGACCTTATTATGAGGCTAGATGGATAGTCGAAGACGTCTGTAATATTGCAATTCATCCCGAGGGAGACATACATTTTGGTATTAAAGCTTTTGAGACATTTTGTGATAATTCACCCACTAGATGTTCAGATAATTCACTTGATAAGGGAAAATGGCACTAAAGAAAGTTCTGGGAATTATCAAAGTCATTAGGATTCATCCTGCAGGGACCATCAATGCCTGGAAACCCGTACAACAATTGTTGAGATATTTCAATCTGAACTAAAGTGATGAACTGACAGACTAATACACTGACACAGCCATCTCATGAGCCATTGTGTAAGCGTGGCTCATGAAAACAATCTCATGTGACAGTACCATCATGTACATGAATATTAATGAAGGGGAAACTCTTCTATTCCTCTCATTATCCACCGAATCAGCAGTGTAACTTGACCCACAATAAAAAGCAACATCTCATTCCTGGTCATAATGTCTGATTACAGGCTCCACCTGTCCTCCCATGTTGGCATATTTCTAGTCATTACCAACGATCTGCAACAACAGGAGGTCATGTCATCTGAGTGCTGGGTGGAGCCCTGCAGCGAGGGCCTGGCAGAGGAGACTGGACAGGAGAACCAACAAGAGGAAGAAGCACAGAAGGAGGAAGTGGAGGTTCCCTGTTGGGACAGCCAACCTGCAGGAAGCCCGAGGCAGGAGGAGGAGCCAGGAGGAGCACACCGGCCTTCATCACCTGACCATAGTGGCATGCAGGAAGTGATATCAGGAGGTGGACGGGGGCAGGTCCAGAGGGAGGGGACACAGACTCGAGGAAAGAGAGAAAGGCTTTCACCCATGACTGTTAAACAGGAAAACCGGGATAGAGGCTCAGGTGCGTGGAGGGAAAAATAAATGCCATATGTTGATCCTTTACTGCAGCATAGTAAAACACAATCCAGCACATTTCAACAATAATAAAATGAAAAGGCAATTTCCATTCAGAGTCATTCTTTTATAGTCTTTGAGGCTGACGGTAGCACTTCCCAGAGTTGACGTAAAAATTCATTAAAATAATTGACATGCACATAGTGATAGAGCTTACTCTATGTGTTTTTTGAATGTGTGCATGCATCATTTCTGTTTGTGTAACAGGTGCCTGCCTGGCGGAGCGATACCTCCGGAGGACCTTCCCCGGGGGTTTGTCGACTTGCTCCTACCCGGACAGGGACAGGGAGCGGCAAGCAGGAGAGCCCCGGGGGGGCGGGCCTTTCTACTTCTTTGGAGGAGCCAATGGGGCTGAAATGTATGTAGAGAAATATGAAACAAAAGAAATGAAAAGTATCAATAAGCATTTGGATTTTAGGTCTTTATAAAGTCTGATCACATTTCAAGATATAAAGCTTTTGGGGATTTTTTGCAAGCAGCAGAAAATCATTCACCTGATGAATATTTTTTGTTTTGCTTCCCTAATCAGCCCTCGTATTCCGTGTGACCCATGACCTCTGGTTTGTTGTAAGATTGATTTCCTCTGTGACTTTTCTTTCAGAGTGAGCAGCTACTGTGAGAGCAGGGGATGGAAGAGGATTTACAACAAGCATAGGGAGGATTTTAGACTGAAGTGGTGTGAGATCAAATCATCAGCCAACTACTGTAACTTCAAAGAAGGTCCAGTTCACCATAAATACCAAGGAAAATGAAAGATAATTGCACATCTGAATCTCAAAAATGAAAATGTTTTCATTTCTGTTATAATTTCCAATAAAAAAGTGTAATTTTGCCTTCCATTCACAGAAAGAAAACTTGACATCCTCATGTGTTCGCAGGTGAACAGTTGCTGTACCAGATTCCCAACAACAAGGTCCTCACCACTAAGATTGGCCTCCTCAGCAGCCTGCGGGAGTACGAGCGAGTCTGCAGCAGGGTCAACCACGGGCGAGGACTGAGGTGAAGTGTACAGCTGTCTTCCTGCTGTTCATTTCTAATCCAGACAGGTTGTGTCTATTGAACACATATACAGATAGAGCAGTCTGTTTCTTTTATACTATTTATAGTTGTTTCACACATCTCCTAGCAACCATCTGGTACCTTCATGTAGATTCAACAGAGGCCCGGCTCTGCAAATACTGATCGAAAGACGTATCAGCCTGTGATACTATGTAATGAACACGGCCAGATTGCATCATCAGAAATCAGGCCTCCCATCTCACACAAGCTCGGTATTGAGCATTATGTGTGTCAATTATGTAAACTAAATAAGTGGTTCATTATTAAAAGTAAATTAATTCAGTTAAAGGAACAGTTCACCCAAAAAATCAAAAATACCATTTATCTATTTTCATTGTTCTGGTGTGAGTTGGCAAATTTCTGAGGTAAAGGTCGTAAAGATGTCTGCCTTGCCTGCATATTATGGAACTAGATGGCACTCGGCTTGTGGTGCTCAAAGTGCCAAAAAAATCATTTGAAAAACTCAACAGTAATGTCTCTTTCTAGAAATCATGACCACAGACCTTGTTGTGTGCAGTTTCATGTAGGGACTATTTTCTTTCTTTTTCATGGACGAGAGGCGTGTGCTAGTAACATGCTGGGATGTTAACATAAATAGGGTCCTCCTGAGCTGTAACATAAGCTAGTTTAGTTAGCTAGGTTTATGAGTCAATGCACGCTGCCATCTGCGGTTATACTGTTGTTGGGTGTACAGTAGTTTGGTAGAAAGAAAATGTCATATATATTTTTTTGGCACTTTAAGCAGCACAAGCTGAGGCCCTTCTAGTTACATACATTATGAAGAGAAGGCAGACATCTCTATAGCCGATATCTCCAAAGCCTGGCCTCACACCAAAACAATCTAGATGGATGTATTTTTGATTTTGGGATGAACTTTCCAAGTTTTACAATCTGATTTGTTTTAATGTGTTAAATGTCTGGTGAATAGAAATAAGTCTTAAATATAAAAAGAACTGCTTTGACGGAATAAAATGTCCAAAGTTCAGACTAATAATTACATACAGCACAGTCTAATAGAAACAACCTGCAAAGTCCCATCATGCACGTGTAGTAAGACAAATGTATCAAATGACCAGTAGTTAATTATACACAGACAGGTCTCTCACAGAAAGGTTTAACTAGTTTTAGAATAATTATTATAATTATAATTAAAATAATTAATAAAGCTACTGCAACAGTAGTACTGCTAAGCTGAAAATGGTAATATATCTGAACATTGACTTACACATGATCACTACAGATGCACCTGCGTCAACTAAACTTGAACTGAAGCTGACAAACTGAATCATGTTGAATACTTTGAAGATATGCGATACTTATAATGGACCAAACTAGTAATAATAATGCCCATTCACAACAAATCCAACATATTTAACATTATTTTCTGCTATTTTCCCAAAACATATTGTAGTATTTTTAATTTCTGAAAATGTTTCACTTACAATTCCAGGCAGCCACAGTCCTCCATTCAAAATTAATTTTCAGAGATGTAAAACTTTATTGAGTCAATTCATCAAGGTGAATATTATTATTTTAAATCAATCAGTAGTCACGGTACAAATATTTTCCCACTCAAGTTACTGTGCAAACATTAAAAGCAAATATGATGGTCACTGTAGTGGATCAACACACTTAAATACATTAATAAGAAAACATGGCTGTCTGAAAGGTACATTTACAACTCTACAGCATACTTTGAAAAATGCTCAGTAGTAATCTAGAGTATGATTCATTTTTGGGGAAAAAATCCTTTTAGCGCCTCATAATTGTGTAGTTTTAACTTAAAGTACATGTTTTATTTATCTAAAATAACTTCTTCAGGCAGTTTCGATTTTCATATTATATTTATGACACTTTTTTTCTTATCTGAGTAGCTGAGCACAAGGCCATTGAATTGGGCTACCACCTTCAACTCAAAATCAAATCAGTTTCATTTATATAGCCCAAAATCACAATCACATTGCCTCAATGGGCTTTACAATCTGTACAGTGAGTGACATCCTCTGTCCTTAGACCCTCGATTCAAGTGAGAACAAACTTGCCATATAAAAAATAAATACAAAACCTTTTAACAGGGAAAAAAAGATGGAAGAAACCTCAGAAAGAGCCACAGAGGAGGGATCCCTGTCCCACCGTGTTGTGTTGTTCCTCACAGGAGGCTGAAAATGGAAGAGTTCATTCCCACTACCTTCCGCATGGATGTGAGGGAAGAGAGGGAGGCTTTCTTTGCCCAGCAGGAGGGTAAAACGCACCATACATCTCAACCTCTAATGTGTTTCTTTACTGATGCAACAACAACACAACACTGGTCCAACTGGATTTGTGTTTGGTTAGTCGGCCCTGCTTTAAAATTAGATAAATCGACCTGTCACGCATCCAACAATGAAAAGAAACAGAATAGTTTGTCTTAGCCAGTGTTAAGACAACAGTTGCCATGGTGATTGTTTAATCAAGAGGTTGAGTTGGACGTTGGAAAATAATGCACTTCACCTCCCATAAGGCCCTGATAAAATCACCAGGGGAACATGCTGTTGCCATAGAGATGAGTCAGCAGAGGGCAGGGCTGAGGCACAAACACAAGGCGCTCCACAGGATGTAAAGCTGCGGCAGCATAAACACGACTGAATACATTTAATATTAAATATCAAACTCATTTTTCTTCATTTTAAGGACTGGAGATGAAATGACCCACTGGTTCCTGTATCGCTTGCAGAGATGCAGACTTGCAGCGTTATGATAAGCGGTGTACAGGTTATAACAAACATGGTTATCACTAAGTAAACAGGAAAAGAGACAGACAGCTGGTTTAGATCTCTGGGTGATGGATGAATCTGTAGAAAGGCAGATGAGAAATGTACAAAACAGACCAAAGAACAGAGTAACAGGAGATTAAAAAGCTGACAACGCTGTGTCTGAAATCTCTCCTTTATTCACCCATTCACTGTTCACCACAGAGCAAACACTCAATATTTCACTCTGTACTGAGAAGTACATCGACACTTTTAGTGTCACATGTCAGTGTTGCAGGAAACATTGAGACTTAGTAAAAGTTGCAATACTAATCAATGTGAGAATACTTATTTCACTGTAGATTAGCCCCCATCAGACTTTTAAATTATATTCTAGGGTTATTATTACAGATGCATCAACATGTAAGCAGCATTTTAATGATGTAGCTTAATGACTATAATTTTAACCACTTTATCTACTGTTGGATATGTTGATGAAGATTCTCAGTCATCCAGGTCATGGTAAAGGTACTGTATCGTAGGCAACTGGACGTGTTTCAGTTTCTTGAAGATGTCTCACGTCTCATCCAAGAGGCTTCTTCAGTTGTAACTAACTTTCAGAACTGGAGTTTGCAGGCTTTTACACTCTGTGTGGGAGTGTCCTTACAGAGTCATTAAGGACACTTGTGGGTTGTTGACCCGACTGGCCTTCATGTGGGTTGCTAGGGCTAGGTGAGCCCAGGTGTGAATGGTTGTTAAGCTGTCTGGGGAGAGAACTCAGTACTGTCTGTAGGTGGGTGATAAGTGATGTCTTAGGCCACCTCCTCTGTTCAATGACTGTCGTTCCAGTTTGCCATAGATGGATTCTTTTACTCCTCTTTCAAACCATCTGTCTTCTCTGGCCAAGGTGTTTACATTGTTGTCCTCAAAGGAATGATTTGTCTCCTTCAGATGTGAGTGGACAGCAGAGTCTTGACCTGAGGAGTTGGCCCTCCTGTGTTGTGCCATTCGTTTATGGAGAGGTTGTTAGGCCCTTTCTAGAGTCAGTATGTAATTTGTCTGTTCTCGGCTACTGTAGAAACATGGCAATGTAAATACTCACGTTAAGTACAAACTACTACTTTATAATCTTAATGTACACATCAGGCAAAGGTGAAGAATTGCCTTACAGGATCAAGAACATACTTTTTTTTTTACACTTTTCAGATTTGAACACTCAAATAAAGTGGCAAAAAATACACATAGTGTTATAAAGACTAAATATGATGTCAGACACAGCTTAAGTCACATTTATTCATAGAATAAAGATGATAATATTACAGAAAAACAGAACAGAAAGAAATACCTTAGCAGCAACAGGATACCACAGAAAATATAGAACAGAGACCTGACAGTCAGTGACAACATCTCTGAACAAAGTTTTAGTCTATTCCAAAACTTTCGTAAGTGTGTTGTTTCACCTGATGTAACTTAACAACTGTTTCCAGGTGTGAGTAACAACGAGAGACAAATGTGGATCTGTAAGCCAACGGGTCTGAACCAGGGCAGAGGGATCTTTCTGCTGAAGTGTCAGGAGGAAGTTGCCGCCTTCAGACTGAAGCTGCAGCACATGGAGGACAGAGGGGCCAGCAGCAAGATGCACCAACACCAGCCTCAGGCTCGCATTGTCCAACAGTGAGTGAACATACTCAGTGACTGGGTCATTAAAGTGAATGTCATGTCACTTTAATCACGTCTACCCCTAAAGGGTAACATTTGTTCTAAGTTTTCAGTGTGTTTGGAAAACGTACAAATCTCCAAAACTGCAGCTACAAGGTTTTTACCTCAACACTGAATACTGAGAACAACACACAGTAGAGAAGATTTGACCATCTGAAACTACTGTGTATACAAATTTTCACTGAATATTTAGACCATTTTGTCTGGGCAATTGTCGTACTTTCAAACGTCTTCTTGTTGATAAATAAAAAATGACACATGTTGATGTAGCTGGTGAAATTATTACAAAGCAAACTGACATTTTTCCCTCAGTTACATCCAGCGTCCGCTGCTCCTGAAGGGGAAAAAGTTTGATGTGCGCTCGTACCTCCTGATCGCCTGCACTGCACCTTACATGGTCTTCTTTTGCCATGGATACGTGCGACTGACCTGTGACCTCTACGACCCCAGCTCCAAAAACCTCTCAGCCCACCTGACCAATCAGGTACACCTTAATACCACAACATAGTCTTTAAACTGTCTTTAAATGACTGAAACAAGTTTTTCCTCTGAAGTTGTGTAACTATCCTTTAAAGACAGAACTCCCACACAGGTTTTAGATTATCTATGGTGAGTCTATATTTGGACATCAGGCAGTCATAGAAACCTCTCCTTGATACATCCTGTCAAAAGAGATTAGGAAATGACTAATACTTGCTAAGCATGTGGTCTGAATAGACTCTATCACGCGATGTATGACCTTTGTGTTACTGTCAGGCAGATATGTTTTACTTCTTTGCAGTTGTTGGGTAATATTTCACTGAAAAACAAAATAATTCTGCCACGCTGCTTGTCAGTCTAATTCTTTCGATTCTGGTTAACACATTTGCGACTACAGAAGGGGTCAACGTGCTGTCATTTACCAGAGTGCCAACATTGAATAAAGCAGTTTCTTTTCGTTATACTGTACAATATTTTGACTGAGATACTGCTGTAGGGATTTTATTTTACTTTTTTCAATAACATAAGAACTTTGTAATATATTCAGTGTAACATACAAAAGTACGAAGATTTTCCAGTTGGCCACTTTTATCTGCCCCAGAAAGACAGAAAGACAAATTGTTCAAAACTAAAATAAAAAATGATAATAATAAAAAAGAAAAGTAGAAATATCACATCAAACACAGTAAATCATGGGTTCCCAAACGTTTTCATGTCAAGGAGCAACAGAATAAATGCACAGTAGACCAGAGACCCCAATTTGAGAGGATTTTGTCTCAAGGAAGTCTGAAGAAAATTGTCTTTAATGTCAATCAATGATCAAATCACAATCAATTAAAACAACAAAATAAAAGATTCACCTGAGGCAATCCACCATGTGATTTGGTTTCAATAAGAATCAATATGCAGCTTTAAAAAATATTTTCGTATACATGTAGTATGTCAGAAATGGTTGCCATGTCTTTTTAGTTTGCTTGTATTGCCACCCAACGTATTCTTCATTCTCTCCATGAGTAAAAACTCTTATAAGTTCTCCAGCCCACTGGAGACATCACTGTTAATTAATGTTAACTGCTTAACTTGTTTAAGGCCTAAAAATAACCATGTAAACTCCCATTTAATCTTAAAAGGGAAAAAAAGGACAAAATCTTTTATATTAATACAGAAGAGATATTTGCGTCCCATCAGTCTTTGGTTGAATAGAGGAAGCGCTGGCTGTGGCACTGTCTCTCTGCTTCATGTGTCTCTGGTCCCCCTGCTGTCTGTCTCCAGTACATGCAGAAGAAGAACCCTCTGTACAGCCAGCTGAAGGAGGACACTGTGTGGTCCATGGAGAGCTTCAACACATACGTCAACGACAGGTTTCGGGTTGCCAAGGGTCTGCCCAGGGACTGGGTGCTGGGCACCTTTGCAGTGAGTGCTGCTGTGGGTCATGGCTCTCGGGGACCAATTACCATTATAATGATGGTTGTTGGCGCTCGCAGCTAATTGAGATTGTGGTTAGGCTCTGATGAGCTCACTCCTGTCTGAGGAAATATCATGTTATTACTGAAAGGAATTATCACACTTGCTGTTTTGGTGGTTGTTTTTATCCATGGTACCTTACAGTACTACAAGCAGTGCACGGTGCATATATTTTAATCAGTTTTATCAGTGGCTGCACCAGTTAGAGAGAAACCTCAAACATTTATAGTGACACACACTTTAAGTACACACAAAAAACCACAATGTGGCCTTTTGGTTCAATAGAAACCTGCCTTGTGTTCCCAACGTAAGTCTGTATACAAGTCAAACTGTCTGTACACACTGTTAAGTGTACAGATGGTGAACTTTTCTATAGTGCTTGTGAAAGCTGCTGAGTATTCTCTGAGCAATTGATCAGACTTGACAAAATATCACCTGTATTACACCCTGCCATCAAGATGCTATCAGTTGCATTATGGGAAGTGCAGGATTTAGGTTTTTAAAGTTTAAATCATACCTCGGACTGAAGGTGGGGGTATCTGGAACTCTTCTGCATCGATAATTTCCATTCTTTTAAAATCTGCCTCTCACAATATCCCCAACAACTGGAAGTGCAATACCACCACTGAAGTACTATCTACTGGCATGTTATAGAAGTGTCTTCACATTGATATTATAAACTATATTACTGTACTAGCACTGTTACTGCTGCTAGTGTAGCTTAGTTTCTCCTCAGTTTCTCTCTTGAAATTACTAAACTTTTATGTCAGGCAGTGTTTTCGCTGTTAAGATGCTAAGGTTAGTGAGATACAGTGATAAGCTTAAAGCTGCGCTAAACAATATGCTTATCTACTAGCTTCTTATCTTAGCATCATTTTGGTTTTCCGGCCAACGGATTTGTCTCTCATTTGCCTTGTTTTCAGCAACAGCAGCTGGCTCATTTCAGCTAAAAAGGACTGATCTGCCAGCACCAAATAGACAGGCAGACGGCTATATTCACCAGGTGGCCTCCAAATGGATGATAACATTTCTGCATGTCTACTTGATGTGTAACTAGCAGCTATTTACTAATACATTTACCACAACAACAAACACAAACCCGGTCACAAGTGAAGAGATCAACAACTGACATAAATAGAGAAGATGAATAAATCATCTTTGAACAATCTTGAACAAATTCAAACACGTCTTCTCAAATATTGTTGCTAAGAGAAAGGCAGTGCTAATATTCTACGTCACTCTGAGGCCTGATGGATGATGGCTTGACTGACTGATTGTTTTTCTGTTCTCCATACATCAGAGGCGCATGCAGCAGATCATGACGCAGTGTTTCTTAGCAGTCAAATCCAAGTTAGACCGCCGACTGGGCTTCTTTGACTTGATTGGCTGCGACTTCATGGTTGACGAGGACTTCAAGGTGGGCGAGACTTTGTGAAATATCTAGGCGGTGGCCGGCATTCAACATGTGTAATAATATGCATGTTTTGGATGTCTTTATGTGCTGTTAACAGGTGTGGCTGTTGGAGATGAACTGTAATCCAGCTCTCCATACAAACTGTGAAGTGCTGAAGGAGGTCATACCCAGAACTGTTGTGGAGGCACTGGGTGAGCGTACTTTTTTCAGTAAATGTTGATAAACTAAATTAACCACAAAACAAAAATGTTCTCACTTCATTTCACTGTGTGCATGGTGCAGTCAAAGTTCCCTTTATTTGATATGTCAGTTTACTCAATGGCTCAACGGGCTGAAGTGTGATACCACCCAATGTGTTTTTATGTGCTGTCACTCCTATAGATTTAACTCTTGAGATCTTCAACAAGTGCCGTCTCAGGCAGAGGATTCTCCCTTTGGCCAGCCAGAGGGAGTTTGTGCTGCTGTACAACGGAGTTTATCCTCCTGATTCAGTGCTGGCCTGCAGCAGGAGCAACACAAGCACTGAACTCAACCAGAAAAGCCCCAAAAAGACACAAAAGACTGAACCCAGAAGATGTAAGTCAGGGATCGAGGGTAGAATTGTGCCGTCAGCGTCCCCTGATAGTTCTGTGAATGTCTCAGCGAGCTGTGAAGGAAGGGGTGGTTTAAAGTCTGTCCACTGTCCCACCACCTCACCTCTCCATCCAAACGCTCCGTCAGTACAGACTGTCAGGAATAAGAACCCCAGGCCTCGAGTCGAACTCAAGCTGAGCAAATGTACTTTGCATCATCATTTGAAGGCTGCAGGTGACGGGGGGCACTCTAAGACTCAGCAGAAGACGAGGATCATCCTGTCGCTGTCATCACCAGCGCTAAGTGAAGGGATCTCCATCCATGGGTCCTCTGGGACAATGACACGATTCCCTCCTCATGCTCCACCTCCTTTGTGTGAGAGCACACAAAGAGCAGAGGATCCCAGTGAAGAAGAGCTCAAAGACGACACAAAGAGTGTAGTTTCTGAGATGAAAGAGGAATTGTGACGCTTTATATGCAAAACAACTTTGACCTTGAGAGCTTTGGCGAAAAAAGTTCCACGCTTTGGACTCATGATGCTGTTTTACTCTCAAAGAAATGATAATAAATGTTTAATGTGACCATGAAGAGTGATAACTGGGCATTTTACTGATGTTTTGTGAGGAAAAAGTCCTGTGATTTGATTTAAAAACAGGCTTTCCTATAATGTTAGACTTGTTAACTGGAATCAAAGCACAAATCCACAGCTGTGGCAAATGGAAAATATATCCATCAGTCATCTTACATCACTTCACAGAAACAAGAGAGCAACTCTTGTGCTGTGGAGAGCCTGAAACACTCAGGCGTGATTGTGTAGCAGCCCTCCCACCATCTTACTGTAATTCTAACCAGGAAGATCAACACAGGGCTCCACTCTACAGTTGTTGTGGCTTGTTGTTTTGACTACAGCCCTTTACCTCTCTATTTCATAACTCATAATTATCTCACTTGCCTATCCATATTCAGGCCGGGTGCATGTAAACACAGGAGGGCATTGGTTCTCATCTTTCCCAACAGGATGCTTGCTTCATCCACATGCTTCTGAAGAACATCAGAGTCCAAGTTATCAACATGAAGAGGTGCCATATCTGTAAAAGCTGCTGACGGTAAGCTCGCCTTTTGAGTGACAGTAGTACCAGTTTTCATTTTCTCGTGCGTTTGTGTCAGCAGGTTCCCAGTCTGAGTTAAGAGTGCAAAAAAACAAACGGAGGAAGCTGCTCACTTCTCTACAGACAGACAGCCAACTGACAGGAAGGAAGGAAGAACTATTACACTTGAAGATAACTTCTTGCCACTTTTATCTTCAATTCCTCTTCAAAAGCATTGACACCTTTCGTTCTCGAGATTCTATGGAAATTTACACTACATGTTGGCGAGAAGGGGGAACTAGAGCTTAGCAGCAACCCCCTCCCTCCCTCCAGCACACTATATCCTCTTTTGGACCCAACCAGCCCCCGTTTTTTTTTTTTTTTTTTCATTTTATCTCTTTGGTTTTAGTGTGGCACACACACGTACACAGTGGGGATGATCGTCTGGGCAGATGGTGCTCAGTGTGTGGACTAGAAGCTGAGACGAGGCAAAGAGGGACAGACTCCCCGTCCGTCATGGGATGCTGCAGTGTGACCCAGAGGCATACTGGAGTGGACGAGGTGGGCCCTGATGAGATCGAGCTGCTGGAACTCTCTGGAGACAATTTAGGGTAAGAGACAAATACAAGTTCACAGATTAAAGCAAAGTAAGTGTTCAGAAATAGAAACACCATGGTGGGGGATTCACACAATCATGACTGTACTTGCATCCAGGAACAAAGTATCACAGAGGAAATAAGAGCTACAGAGAAAGCAGCAGTACCTCAGGATAAATGTGAATTTAATTATCTTTAATGTGCTTATCTTCACAGCTTAAGAGAGAGTGTCTTTTAGGTTTGTTTAAATGTGGTTCTTTTGTGTATCGGCATGTTCAGGAGGAGGAAGTGGTGACAGTCTCTGAACTGAAAAGAGCACTTTTTTTTTCAACCTCTGTGGTTTTATTTGGCATGTCGTGCATCACGTTCTGGAGTTGAGAATGCAAAACAGCAGAGAAGTCAGCCTCCTGCTTAACCTTTATGAAAGAGTGCTATTTCCAGGATGTACACTCTATGTGAGTAACAGGATATGCTTTACATAGAAAACCTCTACACAGAAAAGGTTCTGTTATAAACCCTTTAAATTACAATGAAAACACCTGCAGAACAACATATTACATCCAGATGATTTCCAGCCATCAGCACCCAGCACAACAACAAGGCAGGAGAAATAATTGGCTCCTATTTACTCAACATGAACTTGTGGGACTCAGTGAAGCTGCACTGATGTGATTAGCAGATTACTATAAGACAATGGCTGAAGCATGGCGGGGTTTAATAATAATACAGAGTCAGGGCGGGACAAATCCCTGCTCGTTCTGAGGCTGAGGGATTAGCACAGACTAATCATAACAGTAGCTACTCGTCCTTATGTGCGGCTGTTTGATAATTACTGCTTATAGTTGCAGGTCACTCGGGTTTGACTGTTGTAAAGATGCACACTTGTACGTAGATACACACGCAATGCAGCAGGTATGTTTTATGATAGAAATGTACACACAAATCAAGAGCTGTGTCCAAATTCCAAATATAGTAATTGTTTAAAGTATAAAACTGCTCACTAATATTTATGGTGAGAGGATTTTGGCTGTGAATGTACAAGAAATGTACGTACCTGCGCTTCCAGGCATTGACGCAATGTGTGCACCAAACAGTAAATTTACACAGAGAATGAAAGATATCTCCAAAGATTAAGTGCGTTTATTGTTATTATTTCATTTACTTAATGTTTTAATAGAGGCAAGTAAATATCATGGAGGTAGTCCATAGATGGGCCTGTAGAATGAATACAAAACAGCACAAAACAATACAATTCATGACACCATTCACAACTACATGGCTGATACTTAAACTTGAGTATAACACTCTATAATAGCCATCATTATTACATGGTAAATGTATAGCTAATTAAACTTGAAATGTTAATGTTTATAAACCATTTATTAAACAACTGTAAAGGTTTAGAAACATCAGTTGCAATTTTATAATGGCCATCCAAATTATGTTTACAGATGAACTACACAGTATTTATTAACCATTTACAAAGTATTACAAACATCAGTTGGAATTTTACAATTAACAATTCTTAATAAATGGTTTATAAGGTATTTCATTGAATTACAGTAACTATTAACTCAAGTTTAATTAACTATTAACTAAAGTTTAATTAACTATAAACCTCCCATTTATTAATGATGGTTATTATAAAGTGTTACAGAGGCTTTACCAAAGGGCACCGAACAAGAGCGAGGTGTCACTCAGCTGCGTATTCAGACATTTATGGATGGGTTTGATACTGGCAATGTAATGAAATGATCAAAAGTTAGTGTATTTAATATGGCTTATCTGCTTCCCAATCTAAATGTTAAGATGATAGCTGCACATCATCTGTCTATCATCAAAACCAGTTTAAAGTTAATATGTGGTACAAACTAATGTATGGTCTTATGTCTGTGATGGACAAAGGCTGCAAAATATATTGGTGAAGGGTCAGCAGGCGGGACTGTCTCTGCTCTGACGTCTGTAATCTGATTATGTCTGGCTGCTGCTGGGCTGCAGGGGGGTCAAGACAAGTCATTTAAATTGTGATATGTCCTATTGCTCATCAGTCTCTATACAGTATATCTTCTTTTAGGCTCACCATCATGAAACACATACAAACAGGAGCTCACAATCATGGACAGTTTAGCTTCCTGTCTGCCTGACACACACGTTTTTGGACCAAACAGAACGTAAACTCAAATATTCACACTGTACAACAAGGACCAGTAGCTGAACCCACATCCGCGCTACAATGAGGCCACCGAGCTAACCACTGAGCCACTGTGGCCTCAGCATTGACTGCTGCTACGTGACAGTCCTCACTGATTAACTGTGTTAACATGTGTGTGTATTCAGGGTGTGGAGTCTGGGAGAAACCAGGCTTCAGCTGTCAGTGAGGAACAGCAGGGACGAGCAGAAGCCACTACCACCGCCGCTGCCACCACCACCACCACCACCACGCTACCCTTCAGTACGACACCTGGAACAAGAGGTCACTATGTGTGTGTGATGAGTGTGTGATGAGTGTGTGGTGTGCAGGACATTGAAAAAAGACAAGCGGAAACTTCATGGTGCAGTGTTCACAGTCAGAACACAACGTGTGGCTCATTATGGCAAACACTTTGACACTTTTTTGTGCACAAGCAGAGTGTGGCGAGATGTGCCACACATGAATATCAACAGTTTCCAGTCAGTGCTGTTATTTGTGTTGAGGCCAGACACGCTGTAAACACACTGTATGAATTTCCATGACAGAACTGAGAGATTCTGCATCCTCTGTTTGGTGTGATTCAAACTTTACGGGAAACAAAGGAGGAGGAAACACTGCAGCACAAACTGGAGTTTTTACACTTCTTTCCACTTGAATGAGCAGCCAAACTCCTAGAGAACAAAACAACACGGTCCTCATGCATTTATGTCTAGAAGAACAGACGGTATTTTAATTTTAGATATCAAATTCCCCTGAATTGTGCAACATCTTGCCCAAACAACAAACACTAGACGCTTGCTACAGTGAAACAATCTCCAATTTGCTGAGCAATGCATGACTCATCACATGTGGCCACATATAAATACTGGTGTGGTGCGTGTAAAACAAAACACACACAGCATGCACGGTAATTACAGCAACATACAAGGTTTATAAGAAATTAGGGAAAATGGCCGCCCACTAGAAGAGCAACAAAATATTCAAAACTACATATTATAATCAAGAGACATGTGCTGATGCAGTTTTGTGTCTGTAGGTGGTGCTATGGGGCAGGAGCAGAGAAGAGTTGCACCACAGGATTTACTCCAAGCAGCCAATCAGGGAATGGGAGGGCCAACCTCCCCACATGTATGGAGAGATCATCCACTCCTCCCTGGTGTCCCTCTACAACAGCTACACACAGGTAACATGGCACCACCCACGGGAGTCAGCTGGGAGTTATGAGGTGTGGCTCCATCAGTGCTTCATCAATACAATACCCCAAACTGATTAAAAGACTAACTTCTGTCTTTAAAGCTACACCTTTTCTTGTTCTTAACATAAGACATGAGCATACAGTTGATGGAGCCTCTGATCAAACTGTCTGAGAACTGAACACGATGAATTAATGATCAGGAGTCAGTGTGCTGCATTATGTTTAGCTTTTCTGGTGTTAAATCTGTGCCACGTCTTTGTTTGGTCCTTCAGGGATCCAGTGAACACTTCCTGGTGTTGTTCTCTTTCCACCTGCTGATCCTCTCCCTGGACCACTCTCGACAAGACTTCATTTATGAGGTATTCTTTGTAAATTTCGCTTTAAAAAGACAATTACCCCAAAATGTAATACAGTGGTTATGAGTGGATACATTTCAAACAAGTTACAGACAAACCAACGCTAGTAGTCTCAAAACAGAGGTCCCCGAAAATGAACACAGGACATGAAACCAAACAACTGATTAAGTTATATTTATACTTGGTCAGCTGAAAGATGTTTGTAAGCTGTCTGGTAATCTTTAACCACAACACAGATCAAATGACTATGACAGTGAAAGGTGTCATCACTGTGACTCAGCTATGCAGTTGTCCTCAGCTCTAAATAACGTTTTTGTTTATAGTACTCATTGATTTCATCTTCAGCAGCAACAGGCAGCTGTTTTCAAAATGTTATTCTGATAAGGTCACTGTAAACTACGTGCTCAGCACCAAACAGAGGACAGAAGAAAGTTAGCAACTACCTTTTGACCATAATGGAGCATTAGGCCGCGAGAGAGACAGATATTTCCCTCGGCAGCTCCACAGTGAACTACAAAAAAGTTGAGTGAAAAGTGGACATGCATTCTCGATTACAACGCTAATGTTCCTCTGTATCTTCTGGATGTGTAAATTACAAATGTTGTCTAATTCAGCAGCCATCACAGCTTTAACGTGATAATGCTGTATGTCAGTGAGGCGTTTACGCCTTGTTCTGCTGCCCCCAAGTGGCAGAATCATTGAATATGAGACCATTTGTTTTTTATGAAACAAAGGTGTTTCCTATTGAACACTTCAAGATTTTTAAGATGGTGGATTTTTATAAAGTTTCATCAAAAGCCAACAAATGTGTTATATGCCTTGTAGGAAACATCTTTAAAGATACATTCTTCGACTGGCTCTCATAATCAAAAAACTGTATAAAGCCTAATTACATTTGAAAATTTTGTCAGAATAAAATACTGTTAGCTCATGAACGTGTGTATGTATGTGCTAAAAACTAAAAGGTGGCATTTATGTTAAGAGTACTCAGTAGACTGGCTTTTTTTAGACAGTACCCAATTCACCTGAAAAAGCTGAGTAATAATGCAACTGTCAGTATATTCGTCAAATCAAAACTGACCAGAATCATGACTTTTAGTTCCTGGTATATGTCAAGCTCCAAAACCACTGACTTCTACACTCTGCTTTGTGCGTTTAACTTTCAATTTTGTACTTAAGTTTGAAGTTACTGTAAAATGTGTATGATTAAATATTTACATGTAAAAAAGTAATCAGAACTGATAGAACAAGGGAGTTAAATGGCACGTTTTCTTCAATTATCTGACGTATTTTATCCGGTGTCATGTTGAAGTCTGATTCCTATTGACGTGTGTCATCTACCGACCTTAACCCGCACCGCTGGGTGGCAATTCTGAATGGAGGGCAACATTATTTGACTGGAGATCAGACTTTGTCATTGGACGGTATCTTATATTGCGTCATTAATAGGGAATTTTAACTTTAAAATGTTTCCATGTACTGTATGTGGATGGATTATTAATTTGCACTGCGTTGTCTTAGGCCCAAGTTCACATACACATTTTTCTCTAGAATTTAAAACATAGCATCACCATCAAGCCAATGCAGTGAATTTGACATTTTTTAATTTACGCATGTAAGAGATGGTTTAACATGTAGACGTGACATGAACTGACACATCTCATTTGATGTAACAAGTACTAATACTGCAGAATAATGACAACCCGTGTTGATGTTTGTGTTGTTTTCCTGCATAATAGTCTCTTTAAAAACGCTGAAGCACAATGACAGACATGATTTTTAAGTTTTGCCTTCTCTTGTCTCGCAGGGCATCCTTCCCCTCTCTGGACTTTCCTTACAAGCCGTCTCCGTGGACCCTGACACGTCGCATTCACCACACATGTTTGAGATCAGCAGTGAGTCAGTGGAAATTACCAAGTTCAGCTAAGACATGGGGATGCAGTGTAAAGCACTGAGCATGAGTTATGTTTTTCTTCCAGGTCCAATGATGGATTCCAAGGTCTTCGTATGTTCCAGTGCTGCAGACTTACAGAAGTGGATAAAACACATAGAAGAGAGGAGATGCAAGTCTATGACACAACCCATGAGTCCCTCCCACTGCGCTCTCTCCTATCTAGTAATGACTAACTGTTGTTTATCTGGTTACAACTGTGCATGAAAAAGCATAAAAGCTTTCAATGTTTTTGGTGGTAAAATGATTGAATGCAATATTTCTCCCCTAGTTACCCTGCGATGAGCACTGGAAAAGAGAAGAACTGAAAAATTACTTACTACAAGCCCCGATATGGCAGTGGGAGGGCTCGCCAATACAGCACATGGGTCAGCCGGGCTGCATATCGATGGTCCATATCATCAACACACAGAGACAGGTAATAAATACTCTCACACTGTATTAATAACTACAACATGTCAGTGTTTGCCAGTCAAACACATATAGAAGACCAGAGATGACTTGTGTGTTATTCTTTTTGTATGTTTTATAGTCTCATGATGATCACAAAATCTTGACATTAGAAGTTTTGTTTTCCTGGAATCAAAAAAAAATTCTATTTTACACGTGCTAAACAATTATTTGATGGCACAGCTACACAACTCGTGTGTTGAAATGATGGAAGAATGTCATCACATCAAGCTTGTTTTGTTAGAATAGCAAAACAAATGTGGCTTTTCACCAGTTTGCACCGTTTTTTCTTTTGTATCATAAAACGTAATTTTAAGTAAGTCAGGTTTCATGTTAAATTTGACCTGCTGGCATACAATGTGTCATTCACTGTAGCGGCTGACATCGCTCTCAAGGATGGTGACATTTATTTAACAGAAACTGTAATATTTTCTCAAATTAACAGAGAAAATATGTATATATGATAAATGATAAATCTGGTTTATTAACATTGTAATCACAATGTTTAGTGCTGATCCCTGGGAACATGGTGACATTAACACAAGAATTACTGTAGTTTGTTATAATGAAGGGAGACACACAGGCGGCAACACTTAAACAAGTACAACGTAACCACATTAGTATATCTCAAAAATGTGACACAAGTTGAAATAAACTGCAATAATTCTTTAAAATGCAACTTGTGGCACATGTGAATATGGTAAATATCCAATCCATACAATATTATAGAGAGATTATTTTCTGTGTCACAGTATTTTGTCAGTTGTATTATCTGTATCTGACAGTTTACAACAATAATAGAGACATTGTTGGCTTTGTTCTCACAGGGACTCCAGGAGAGACTGATGGTTCTCTTCCCTCAAGACGTCCTGCTGCTGTCAGTCGACAACAAGCGTCTGAATATAAGATATGAGGTAGTGTAAAATGACTCTATGGGAAAAATCCATAATAATACCTCGTCCACCACTGTGGCAAGGCTACGTGTCCCGCTAATCTTTACACCGTGCTTGTTCTTTTGACACGATGACATATAACATGGGTGGAACATTTTGTAACTCACACCTGCCGCCCACAACATCACTCAGTGGATCTGAGTCAGAAGAAAGGAAGAAAATGAGGTTCTTGTTGTACAATCATGGTTCAACTTCTTAAATAATTTATTTTTCCCCCATATCCTTTGTAACAGGGCAGGTTGCCCCGACACAGCATCAAAGCAGTGGAGAGGTCAGCCCTGCCTGGACGGCTGGAGTTTGAGCTGATAGGTATGAACATGTGACATCAATACCTTTTTTTCTAAACATTGCATTGGATTAAAGGTGCAATATGGAAAAAATGTTTGTTGAAAACATCCAACACTTAACCAACATTATCAACAGAATGTGAAGGAATAACATTTTTGAAGTTTATGACGTGCTATGTGTTGCAAAGCATGTTTAGCATGCTAACCAGCTAGCGACGGCTTGACCTGGTCCAAAACTCCTGTGCCAGCAGAGTAAACACTGTCACCTCCCAAGTGCTCCAAGCTCCCATTTGGACTGCTAGGTGCATTGCTAACTGAGCTAATTAGCTAACAGCAGTGACAGTTGGTACACTGCCCCCTATTTGTATGAACAACATACTCAACATGTGGCCAGTTCTTACATATTGCACCTTTAAAGCGAGACTCAGTGCAGTGAGGAATACTTTGGTTTGATATGATCTCTGTTGTGTTTCAGGTGAGCTGATGGAGCCGCTGCTGATCTCTTGTGTCTGTCAGGAGGATTATTGGAACTGGATCTTTCAACTACAGCAGGTTAGACTGTCAGTGCTGTGTGACATCTTAAAGTACAAAGTATGAATAATGAATGAATAAGAAGTTGGTGAAGGATAATTCATGGACCTTAACACAATGCTAAAAGAGGCTAAAAGAGCTGAGAAGAGCTCAGGGGAACTGAAGAGGTGGTGAATATATGGGCAGCACGGTGGCACAGTATCCCAGCTGGTGTAGGGCCTTTCTGTGTGGAGTTTACATTTTACTTACTTGGGTTTCGTCTGGGTGCTCTGGTTTCCCCGCCATCAACACATGTATATTCTCCAGTCGGTGCCTTTGACCAAGGCCTGACCTCTGACCTTTAGCTGGTCCCTGGCTGCTGTACGTTGGCTGCCTACTGCTTCTCAGGGTTGTGTTGAATGCAGAGAACAAGTTTCACTACATTGTACATTGTATGACTGTATGTGATTCATTTACACTTAATAACTTGATCTATTATTAAGTAAGAAAAAATATATACGGCTGTAATACAGATTTAAAAGCGCAATATGTAAGAATTGGCCTCTTGTCGAATTCACCATGAGTAACTGCTAAATGCTGCTAACTGAAGCTGCTATTAGCTAGTTAGCTCTATTAGCCATGTATTTAGTGGTTCAAACTGGGATCTTGAAGCACCACTAGCACAGGAATGTTGGACAGGAATGGGCTTTTGCTAACTGGTAACTGTTGATAATGTTTCAAACTACATTTCATACATATTGCACCTTTACAGTTTTTATTATTAATCAACTCACCCAAATATGAATCCTACCTGAAGCCTGGTTTATAATTGTATATACTGGGCGATATAATATAAAGGACCATACTGGTGGTGTTGCATGTTTCAGCCCAGTGATATGTGGGTTATGTGCTGAGAGCAGGTCAATGTCTGTAATTTGCCTCTCAGATTATCCATTTGACTAGTTTTTAGAGGTTGGAGGGAGACATCAGACAACTATTCAGCATTTTTCAGGAAAATAGCAAAGACTTAGGCTGCTATAATTGATATTTTTGTATTCACAGTGCATCAAATGAATATGTGTAATGATGATTAGAATGTCTCCAAATGCAGCAGGCGATCATTTTCAGCAAATAAGCTCCAATAACCTACTGTACACTACCTGCCCAGGACAAAATGACACACAGCTAGTGAACACAGTGGAGCATTTAGCGGCTAAAGAACCAGACACTTCCTGCAGACCAAAGCAGAGCTAAAAGGACAGTGATCATTTGACTTACATCACTCCACATAAATGTTTATGTTGCTCCATATCTGCAGGATGTGTCAATTAGCAACTGTCTATTAAAGAGGATCCCAGCCACTGTTTCCAGCCTATTGATGCTAACCATATTATACTACATGCTGCAGTGTTTATTAGTTCTGTTCACAACTTTCCTATCTTAGTTTGGTATGAAAATCTACTTGTACAGACTTGTTTGAGATCAAAAGTACAGATTATTTTGAGCTTCCTTGGGATTATATAGCAGATACAAGAAGTTATGGGACAAACTCTTCTTTCGTATAGCCGGTCATGGTTTCCTTGATTCTCAAAAAATACTTTTTGCCGTCATAAAGTGTTTGCATCAACACGCTTTTCTGTTTGATCTGCAGCCAGACAGAAGCAGCCACGTTACTGTGAGTCACCCTGCACCTCCGATCATGCCAAAGCTGCAGAGGAGCAGGAAGGAGTCCCAGGAGCCGATGATAACAAGCAACAAGTGTCACATCAACGGACGCAGCTGACTCAACAGAAAAAGCCTGAAAGTTCACTGTAATTATAAATCCAACATGTAGATAGTGTGTACATATTACTTTCATGTCTAACTGTGCCACAAAATGGAGTGAAGATGTTCTCTGAAGTGCTCTCACCCTCATTTTGACATATCTGGGTGATTTTAATTTTGACTCTGAGGGACTGAGAGGACGCTTATAGTTCACTTTCATGTGGGGACAAACAGAAACAAGGTCATGACCCAGTTTAAATTCAGACCACAGCTGAAGAAATGTTAGCTGTAGAAACTGTAGAGAAGACAGAACTGACAAATCTGTACATATGTAGCTTTGATGTCTTTACCATAAAATACACAGTGTTTGACTTTTTCACAATAAACTCTAAAATAATAACCGAGTCATTCATTCAACACAACATAAACTGGAAGTATCTGTATTTATTTCAATGGTTAAACATTTACAGTAGTGAGCACAGATCCAGTAAACATCCAGTGTGTTACAGTATTTCAATTTATCGTGGTATTAGAAATGAATCAAACTGGAAAGTTCAGAGTTATTGAATGTGGTAATATTTGTTCATATAAATTACACTCATAAAAGTAAATGAACCATTTTCTACTCTTTATACATGAAGCCATCTACAGTAAAGTACATTTACATCAGAATCTCCTTAGAGAACGACCAGCTAGAGGAGTATAAATACACACGCTGCAACAGCAACCACTTAAATTACAACTAACAACGCAGATATAAGGGGGAAAAGGGTTATAAACATGTCATGTGCCACTGGAAGAGTTTACATCTGAATGTTGATTATAGTGGTTCATTAGCAAAAGGCCTCGGCTCAGTCACACTGCGCTGTCGGTCATTTGGGGATGTTTACACTTAATCAGGGGAACGATGTGGATGATTAAGGCCTAAACGTCATTCAGTGCTTCGTGTGTGACAGTATTACTAGATCTTTTATGATTAGTGTTATACAATAATGTCTAGCTTTTTTTCCAGTGGGACGAGCTAAAGTTTTATTATGAGCACATGTGAAGATAAACCTGCACATTTACCACACAGACTGTCCATGTAAATGCATCAAGGTGAATTTGGTATATGTTCATTTCCTCCCCACTTGTTTTTAAAGGACAGGGCTGGTGTTTACCATATATTTATTTTTACTATCAACAAATGTAATAAAAAGACCAAAACTTACATGTCCAACCTTCCCACTCTGTCTGTGCCACTCAATCCCAAATCCAACTTGTTCCTACTGAAAACGTAAATCTTTTAAATAAGTCACAAATATGTGGTTTCATTTTTGAATGAGGCTAAATGTTTCCTTTAAAAAGCTGGGCACTGTAGTTTCTAGTAAACATTACTTTAACAGGAATAAATAGTGCATTTGTTGGGGACTATTTTCAGCTGCGGATTAATACACATTTGGTGCTGTAGTCAGGATTTACATGAGCAGAATGATGTTTATGTGATTGACTTAACATAGACTACAGTGTGTGTGTTAATAGTAACATGTCACCCGTCAGTGGGGCTGAATGATGTGTTTCTGAAAGTTTTTGGAAAACATGAGCTGTGTTTTCATTTAACTGAAATGTCAAAAAGACAGAAGAAGATGCAAATGAGTCATGTTTCTATCTGCTGGTTTGGCTCGACTAAACTAGGCTATGCAAATAGTGGTATAGTCTACGTTATGCATTGCTGCAAGAAGAAGAAGACGAAGACGAAG
This sequence comes from Pagrus major, assembly GCF_040436345.1. Lineage (NCBI taxonomy): Eukaryota > Metazoa > Chordata > Actinopteri > Spariformes > Sparidae > Pagrus > Pagrus major. Next base: position 25,161,518 of record NC_133221.1, on the reverse strand, counting down.
ACGAAGAAGAAGAAGAAGAAGAAGAAGAAGAAGAAGAAGAAGAAGAAGAAGAAGAAGAAATAAATGCAGTCGCCTTGGCCATCCAAAAGGGAATGGGGGAATTAATATGGTAAAGGGAATCTTTATATCCAGGAAGATGGCAACAGCAGACACAGCTTCTTCTTCTCCTTCTCTCGGTGCAGAAACAGTTCATCTGTCCTGAGTTAAAGGCAGTGTTTTCCATCTATCATTAAGGTCATTAACCATTTTTTTGGGTGCGTTTTTTCAAATCACGGCGTCTCCGTGAACCATTAATGCTATACTTCCACATGTGTATAAAAAAAATGTATACAAAAACCAGCTAAGGGAACTCTATGGAATATTGTAATAAGCTATATTGTGGTATATATTCAGTATTTGTGGCTTTGAATGCATATACAATACTTGTCAGTAGGATCAATTCTTTGTACGTTTTGGTCTGTTCATAAGCTTTGTTGAAAGTAATAAAAATACAGAATATAGTCAGAAAATAAAGGTATTTGTGTAATCTAGCTTTGTAAAGAGGATAGTCTGTCCTTCATTAATTACAGTTACAGTAGAATTGTGAAAATCGTCTGAAGAAAAAAGGAAATGAAACCATCATTCTGTAGTCGCCTTGTCTGGTCAACCATCAGAGTTCACGCAGTAGAAACTGTTAATGGGTATTTATAGAATATACAGGAGGGGGCTAATTTAATAAAAGGATCTTTGAACAATCCACATCTTTTAATACAAGAATGGAGATCTGAACTGTTGCACACTGACACACCGCAGTGTATCAGATATTGTATGGACTTACAAGAAATACACATCAGGCTATAATTTCCTCTCGTAGCTAATGTAAATTTGTGTTGAAACAGGTTCAGTGTGAACAGACGAAAAATAAACGGCCTGATGTGTCCGGGTGCAGCTCAGCAGCAGGATCTGCCTCCAGCTGTTCTCTGCTCTAATGATACGGAGCTCAGCTGAATGCACAAGGCAGTGAAAAGAGGGATTCCTGCCACACATGACAGAAGACAAATGCAGCAACACTACTTGAGTTAGCCTCGTTCTACTTTTCTCCACTGACTTGAACTGAGAATTGTGCACATACACCTTTGAGTATGTTTACATTTACTACCTGTGCTGGTAAATGTGCATCCCTTGTACACCACGTTTACCACAGAGATGCTTTAAATGCATTCACAGAAAGCATGTATGAAGTGATTTTTCCTATGAAACTGTTCGAAATGTCCTGATGTGAACTTTTGGCTCTTATTTTATAAAAGCCTTTGAAACTACAAAATTAAAGGAGCAATTCAAGCTTTGCACTTTCAGCTAGCATATTAATGGAAATGGCTGACACACACTTTAGCATCCACGTGAAGAGCAGTCAAACATGACTCATTGTGGCACCTGCATACAAAATGTAGGCCCCACCATCCATCTAAAAATGAAAAAAATTATCCAGAAGCTTAACAATTAACAACTGAGATGAACCTTTGACACACGACACGTTGCAGTAAAGATGGTCAGTCTTCCCCCTCCAGTTTCTGTGTGACACATTTGATGCGGATGTTTTCTCTGAGGTTGCGGAGGCGCGCGCTGCGACTCGTGATTTCCTCCACGTAGGTTTTGGGGAACCAGCCCCGTTCCCCGTCAGACAGTCTGATGCCTTCCACCCAGCCTGATGAAAGATAACAACCATTGCACATCAAACACGCTGCTACACATATTCATCTACTGCTTGGACACACAGAAACCTCACTTTTATGGCCAGAAGTTACAGCAATCTAGGGCCAGGTTGAAGTTGGAATGCAGTTTATCATAAAGGGACTTAATCCACATTCTTACCATCACTTGTGATGGTCTTAGCATGAAGAATGTCGGCCTTTTCCAGCGTTAACTCATCGTGCTCTTGGGCCTGATAGCTTTTGATGCACTGAACCTGGGAAATATCTGAGAGGATAGAAGACATAAAGATGAATAAGAGGAATTAAAGGTTTACGCTGATTCATAGTGCGGCTAAAGCTCTCCACTGACCAATGTTCTCGCTGGCTTGCTCGATGTCTTCGAGTGGATCAGATGGAAACATCGCTGTGATCCATCTCTGCTTCCCGCTCCTTCGTAGACACAAAAAGGGCAGTTAGAGCATCGTGTGCTAAAGCATCCACTTTTGGACAAAGTGCTGTCACTCACTCAGTGTGTGATTTGAGCAGGATCTGGTGTTTGAGCTGCTGGCCTTCACACAGCTGCAGGTGGAAGATGAAGCCCGAGATGCCCTGCAGCTTCTGACTGAGATCCTTCACTTTCAGCTCTCCTATCTTAGCGTGTACGAACACCATGAACTTCCATGTACTACAACAAAAAGAGTCAATGTACCAGCAAGATCACCAGCAGACAGTGTATGTGTAATTTTCTCAAAATTAATAATCAGATGACAGATTTTTTAGGTGATTATAGCATCTTTCAAAATTATTCTGATGGTATATGTGTATGTCTGTAGAAAAGTGGGATCATCCTGTGAAGTTTGGTGAAGTCTAAGTGTTGTTTCCATTAATCTCAGTGTCCCTGGATCAGGTAGAAATGTTTAAATCCCACAGATTGTTGCTTTAATGTGTAGGTTCTCTCTTCAGGAAACAGTTTGACATCTTGCTGAGAGTTAAATGACAACCTAAATACCACTCTTGCAGTTAACATTGTATAGTTGGAGTCTGCACTGGTCACAGGGGCGAGACTCCAGGAAATCACTATGCTCAGAAAGAAATAGTCCAATACGTAAACCTGATGTAAAACCTAAATCCTTTTATAAATAAACAATGTGTTAATGGCTGAACCTTACAGGTGCTTTCCCCACCCTGGTCTTTACGCTAAACTAGGCTAACTGTCTCCTAACATTAGCCTAATATTTAACATACACTAAATACCACATGATACCATATTACCATATTCTCCAAAATTATTCCTTTACAAGAATAATCAAATAGACTTAAAAATGTAACCTATTTTTTAACTAACATTTAAAATATTCTGTAAAATGTCCTTGTTGCATACAGTGAGTCATTTATGAGTGCAGTATTGTAGTTCTTTGTATGGATGCTTATCACTCACTCCTTCCTCCTGGACAGCAGCAGGCAGTCGTTGAACAGGTGGAGGTACACAGGCTTGGTGGGTAACTTCAGCTTTGACCCGGAAATACTCATCGTCAGAGTGTCCACCTCCAGGAGCTCACCGTGCTTCACCAGCCAGCGCGACTGAGAGATCAGAGGGAAGATCTGCAAAGAGAGGAAATAAATGTTAATTAAGAAGTTCACTCTGGCCCAACACGGCCCAACAAGACAAACTGAAAACACATCAGTCACCTTTCCCTCAAAATGAATCTTCTTGTTGAGGTGAATAAGTTCCTCCATCCTCTTCATGGACTGCACGCTGGAGTTACATTCTTTGATGATCTAAGAAGACACATACCAACGTGGTTATTACTGTTGTGCCTCACCAGCGATAATACTGCTGCTCATGCAACTGGCTATTAGGGTTGGTAATCACCACCTTTTTTAGCTCATTGAAAGCTTTTGTGGCAGTGTCCTCATCTCGGGAGCCTGGAGTCGTCCTCTTTAAGATATTCTGAAAAATAAAGACGATTTTGAAGACACGCCAAAAAGTAAACAATACTCTTGTTATTCACTGCTGGAGGAAAAACCCCGCTGTGGTGAAATGCCCAGCAGGTCCAAATATAACCCCATTTACAGTTCTGTGCGTAATTGGGTTTCAAGTGTGAACATGAATTCTGCAGTGAATGTTTAATCGTGTACCTCCACTAGCATTTTAAGCCGTGTGATCCTCTGAAATGGGAGGATTAGAAAAGAGGTCAGAGGAAGTCTTTGGCAGACGGGGTCCTCCTCCAAACGAGCCAGGATGCCGGGGAAACGAGGGTTCTCGTGCCTGAGAGGACAGGACGGGTAAATTTAGAGAAACACTTTAATGAGTTTTGGTGAAAGCTGGTGTAAATTCCAGCAAAGAGAAAAAATGTTCAGCTTTGTCTGGATGAACCATCTGCAAGTTAAGTCATGCAGGTGTAAAATAACACCTGAACAGCCTCAGAGGAAATAATGGACACCCAGCAGGAAACATTTGGACTTTATGCACTGCAGCCATGAATGTTCACAGAGAGATGCTGCACATGTACAAATATGTTCGGAGCTCCAACCAATGATTTATTATACACACAGTGAAAGTAGTAACTCACAGCAAACGCTGGTACGTCTGCTCCTGGTAGGCCTGGTTCGTCACATAAGGTAAATAAACTCTCCTCAGAGCCGGGCAGTGGTCCAGGACGATGTCGCACACATCAAAACGCAGAATGTCCTCCTCCAGCCGGTGCTCCAGGTCCTGAAGAAACCTGCAGGTGACCAGTGAGCAGAGGATACACTCAGAGGAGGAGACCTGATGACTGAGATGCTAAAACAAAGACTTGAGGGCGACAGAGGCAATCAGCAGCATCACTTCACCTTTCACTGACATCTTTGACTTCAGGCAGCTTGGAGAAGAGCCACTGCTTGTCCTGAGCTCCGAGACACTCTGCGAGCTCCTGAGACAGCATGAAGTGGTCCACCGCGATGGTCAAACTACGGATGTACGACGCCTCTGATGTCACCAGCTCAAACTTTGCCTGAGTTGAGGAAGACACAGTATGTCAGACAAACTTCTACAGTACACAAACTGGAAAACAGCTGGAGAGAAATCTGAAATGTCTCATCACCTCCTGTAATTTCCTTTCCTCATTGCTGAAGTTGTCAAGCTGGCCACTGGTTCGAACATCAGGGATGTCCTGCCACAGTGCAAAGGCGGAGCCTCGTGATGAGCGAAAGGAGCTGGATGGAGAGAGATTAGAGGGAGACGGGGTCCCGTCTGAGCCCTCGTCCCTGAGCCCGTCCTCCTCTGTGCCCGGCTCCTTCCCCTGCTGCCTCTGGATCTCTCTGTTGATGGCGACGTCACTGTATTCCTGGTACAGAATCGCTGCAGGAAATATTGAAATAAAAAGAGGATTTTAAAGGAAAATGCAACCAAGTCTTCAGTCAAGGAAAAGAAATGGATTAGGGTAACTTACAGCTTGGCAAAAACCGTGACAAGCGATTTGAACTGGCAACAGATGGAAGTATGTCCTCCTCTATGGACTTCTTTCGCATTCTGTGAAGAAAATGTGCTGGACATCAACACGTGTCCTTCCATCTTTGCAGTTTTTGTGTTGAAATATTTCAAGTCCGTATTTACCCGAGTTTTGTGCTCCAGCGGTGCAAAGGCATGCTGTTGTCACTGCTGGGTAGAGCAGGAGCAGGTCCTACAGGACTGTGGGGAGCGCTATCACTCGACCCTCCTGAGCTGCGTTGCTTAGAGTTGGCCTTATCTAAATAGGAGAAGAAGCAGAGAGTGCAGGTGTGAGGTCCAGAGAAGAAGGAAGAGACTTTTTGTAATCCAGGTTCATGATGTGATACTGTCAGTTTGTTAAGTTACAGCTTCATGACACCGTCAGCTGCTCAGACCAAGGTTCATCTGTTACCTGTTCTCTCTAGTATGTTTTCAGACATTTACGCCTTTATTAGATAATACACAAATGAGAGGTGACAGTAAAATAAAGAAAGAGAGAGGAAAATGACATGAAGCCAAGGTCCAGAACTGTGGTATGTTCAGTATGACAGTGGTGTATATCATCTTGCTAGGGTTTCAGGGTTGAACAACATGTTTCCTCGAAGTGGTGTTAGACAGTCTGCGATGGGCTTCGAGGTACACTTTTCCTTGTTTGCTGGGTTTATCAGAAGTGTTTCCCAATCAGTAGTCTTATGTAGCCAGACCTATCTCTACAGTGCTGTGTCAGCGCTGGAGGATACACAATCTGCAGCGACGTGTTCAAACCATGCCGCAATAAAAGTCAGTGCACTTGCATCACACAACCGTGTTCGACGCACCACCACCATCTCCGTTTACATAAACACTTGCTCCATTTTATCAGGGCTGATCGCGCCTCTTGACTCACATACGGCATATTGCAAAGTTATCACGTTAAACAATAATTAATTATATTGTCCTTATTGATATCATACAGCAAATATATTAGTTGCATACAGTAGGTCCGTTCAAACGATCAATTATAATAGTGGAAAAAAATGACCATCGTCCACATCATTAGCCTTTAATTTGAGAGGCGACAGTGTAGAAAAGCATGAGGAGAGAGCAGAGTATGACACGTAGCAAAGGTTTCCTGTCACAACCATGGATCTTGCAGTTATGTTATATACTGTATGGCCCATTATTGGGGTGAGGATATATCTTTTGAAGGAATAGTGTTTATTCCCAGAGAGTTCAGAGATTTGAAGCATCCATTGCACTGAGCACTGAAGCTGTTAAAGGTCCAGTATGCAGGATTTAGGGGGATGTATTGACAGAAGTTTGAATAAACATTCATAATTTATATAATATAATATTCATGATGTGTTTTCATCAGTGAATAATACCTTAGAAGGAACCTTTCATATTTACTCTATTCAAAGTAAAGTCAACTTTTAAAATGTACAGCAGCCCAGAATGGACAAAACCAAACGCCAGCTCTACAGAGTGCCTTTTGTGTGTGTTTTTAGTGGCCCCCGTGGTTCTTCTACACTGTACATTTTATAAGTTGACCTCACTCTAAAAAGGTCAGGAAGCCGATTGTTTTGTAATGGACCTTTATTCTGCTTTTCATTGTCTGGGGTTAGTGTTTCTGGACTACCTTTCCATCAGATGCCACCATGATGTTGGTTCTGTTGTCTACTCACAGTCTGGGTTGGGGCTGAGGCTGTTGGAGCTCTGTCTGTCCCGGGAGGCGACCCGTGCAGACAGAGACTTCCCCAGCTTCAAGGTGAAGGAGTTCTTCCTCTGCGACAGCTGCAGTCTGGATATGAGTTCTGAGGCTGAGAAGCGCCGCCGCTCTTGGTCCCCTTGGCGGCTGCGTGACAAAAAGCTCCCCCCTGTGGCACTTGACGTCTCTACACTCCCGCCGTACTCCCCCAGCCCTGGTACTGAGTCTTCTATAATGTGCAGCGGTTCTGCAGGTAGATCAAATATATCGTCGTGACTGAGGTTTGGGAGGTCTGTAACACCGTCTGTGGATGAAGAAGTCGAAGCGGCCTCCAGGGAAGATAATCCACTCAGGTCCTCCTCCAGGAAAGACGCGAAAGGTCCTGGGAAGATGTAGTCTGCGTCCAGGATGGGGCTACTGAGAGAGTCATCGCTCAGGCTTTCAGGGGAGTAAACCTGCATCTTTCGCCCTGGAAACAAAAAATAGCTTTGTTAGGTTAAAAGGAAGTATGGTAAGAGTCTCTGAAACCTAATTCATTATGTCAGCTAAGCTGCACACTCACGTATGGACTTCTCTTTCACTGATCCCTGTGATGTCCTCCTCTGAGGCTGGCATGAGTCCGGGCTCTGAAACCCAGGACCTTCAGGTGAGGATGGGGAGCAAGGTAACTGTGATTCCCAGGAGTCTCTGTTTGTGTATAGAGAGGACAGAGGGAGCGACAGAGGGAGGCTAAGAGCTGCGTGGAGGGGTCGACACACTGTTGTGACAGTACGAGGTTTTTCAGTCTGCTCCTGCAAAGAAGTCCTGATGCCATTACGGGATTCAAGCTCACCGTCACCAGCAGATGTGTGCGAATTCAAATCAAACTGAGAGTCATGCTCACTATCTGTCCTGTGGCAGCCGTTCTGCATGTCATTCAGTTCATTGAGTGTGTGTCTGAAACCGTTCAGGGTCACGGAGTGTGTTGTGCATTGTGAGTCTGGCCTCGGAGAGGCGAGACTATTTATTTTAGGAGTCACTGGTGGTTGTAGCTCAATAAAAGCCAACGTTTCCTGCTGGCACACAGCGATGTGCTTGTGGTGGCACGGGTGGAGGAGAGGCCTGTCCTCCTGGGCCTCGCTCAGAGCCTGGGACTCTCCGGAGCCAGGGATCCACATGCTGGGACTCTCTCCTCGACAGCGAAAAGCGTGAAGGTGCGGTTGGAAATCAGGAAAAGGTGAGAATCCATACCCAGGGAGCATGGCTGAACGAACACATGGGAGCTGCAAGAGAAGAGGGGGAAGAGAACGACTTAGTATGTTTTAAAAATGTCTGTTCCATAGTCTTTTCTGAGGCCACTGGTACTCCTCCTGATTTTTTTAATGTTTATTACTTGATTCTAACTTATACTTTATTGACTTGTTAAAGGATAAGTTCAACCAAACATGAAAATTCATTATCTACTAAGCTACTAACCCCCATGCTGATGGAAAGTTGGCTGAAGTTTCCTAGTGCACAAAACATTTCTTGAGCTTCACAGCAAAACAGTGTTGTTTTATGTAAAAAACAAACAAAAAAACGTTATGTTTTTTTATCTCCTCATCTACTTCAGTATATGCTGGAACGTGGAGCATTTTTATCTCACAAAAGGTAAAACAGCACGAACAGGGATTTATATTATAATTGTTATAAAGTGTGGGTTTTTTTGTTGTTGTTGTTGCTAGAAACATCTGGCTGGCCTAATCAAGTCTTGTGGTGGGCCAACTGTGGCCCATGGGCCTGGCTCTGGGCCGCCCTCATTTAAATAGAATGAACTTTTCTGACCCGACCAGAAAGTCCAGATGGAGTGGCCCTATGCAGGTGGAGGACATGTTTTTAATGTCACTTGTATTTACTTACTTATACACTTGAATCTACCATCATCTATCTAAGTGAAGGATATGGGTACAATTTCTGGTCTGCAATAAGAAAATGATGACTATTTGTGAATAATACAATAAATAAATATAATCAATGTCTTTTTTTAAACTGCATGTAGAAAAATGGGTTGCGATCACGCGTCATGTGAAACAGAAACAGAGGAGCAAACGCTGGAAAACTGGAATGTTTCCTCAGAAAAATAAACTAGTATGTTCATCTACAAAACATTAATCCAGCAACCAAATACATTTGACTGGACACAACTCACTGTTTACAAATTGGCTTAGTGTCGCCACTTAGGACTCCACCGGCTCGACCGACTGTTACACACTTTATTCAGTTTTAATGAAGAGTAAGCAGTGTTGTGTAACGTTCATAAACCATTCAGACAGTGTGTGCACGTTTAGTTGTTGGAGTTAGTGGAGAAATAACTTTCTAAAATGGCTTAAACACATTTTTGGGATTCAGTATAAGATGTTTACACACCCTGAGCAGACACTCCTGGAATTAGCGAGATGGACGCTCAAACTACTGACGCGTGCATGATGCTTCACAGTCATGGTCTTCACACACACACACACACACACACACACGTACCTGCATGGACACACGCTCACACACACTTAAGTCTGGTGTAGTGTGTCTCCTGAGCCGTGTCTTCCTGCTCTAATTAAAGACCTCTCCACACACAGCACTCAGCCCCTGTACTTAACATCTCTAGACACACACACACGCGCACACACACACACACAGACACACACACCAGCTTCAGACAGGATACCATTACAGACACACAGACAGAGGAAGCGAGCACATCTTCAGCACTCTCACCTTTCACCTGAGATCCATACTCATCAATCACTCTGGTTGTCCCTGTACCTTCCTGTCGGCCTGTGTTAGCTAGCAGGCCCCTTCTCTGATTGAATATTTACAGTGAGCGTCTGTTGAAACGCAGCAGCGGGTCATAAAGTTAGCTCTCCTGACAGCCTGTTAAAACAACACTTGTGGAGCTCTGTCTGCTTCCTGAACAGGTAATCCTCAACTTCTCACTTAAACACCAGGTAACAGGAACTGCACACGTGCTAACGTACAACACGCACAGTCTGGTATGTATGCACAGAGGTATGAAGAGCTACCTCGGTTTCATATTTTTTATTTAGTCTCATCTCTCCACAGTTACAGGCTCACAGCATTTTGTTCTTCTATTTTCAAATAACTGTAAAAAGCAGCACTTCATAACCAAAATAAGTTTTATTATTTTGCTGCAATTAAAAAGTGTAAAGCAGCTTTAGTCGGCCTTATTGTTCTCTCGGGTCCTATGTTTTAAACCTTTGTATTTAAAGGTGCAATATGGAAGATTAGCCACCTGTCTAATTCATACTCCGAACAGTATATCAACAGAGTAACTGCTAACTGCTGCTAAATGTAGCTGCTATTAGCTAGTAAGCTAAGTTAACCATGTAGCTAGCATCGTATTAGCTGACTCTGCCCAGACTGGGAGCTCGGAGCACCAGGGAAGTGTTGTTGTTGTGTACTATCTGACTATCACCTCTTGAGGTACAAACTGGCTAGCGGCTAGCTGGTTAGCATGTTAACTTCAATAGATATCTTTTCAACACAATACAAAGACATCAAAACTATTAATTCTTGAGATTCTGTTGTCAATTTTAGTTAATATTTGAAACTCTTTATTACACATTGCACCTTTAAGTAAAGCATTAAGCTATCAACTGTAGCATTTTGCCCATCAGTTAGCCTTGCTAGCATAGCCACAATAACTAGTTTCAAAGTTGAGGTTGTCAGTTGTTAGCTGTGTTTTTTTCTATTTGTTCAGAGGGTGCAGACACAAAACCAACACACACACACACACACAGTCACACACAAAAGTATGCTAGCCTACTGTGTCACATTTAGTCGTCACTCGACCATTTTAAGTGCAGTTCCATTTAAAAAAAATCTAATTAGTTCTTTTATTCCTTGTGACAAACGAAGTTGCTCTATGGTGCCTCTCCAGACAATTTTCTTGGCATAAGCTATAAACTTTTGTGCTCTTGTGTCTCAGCCCAGTGCTTTATTTAATTTCAGAATTTCCTGACCTTACTTAAATATGTACAGTAGTTGATGGCAAGAGACAAATACATTCTAGCAAGATGATGTATTTCACTGAGCTGTTTTCCACGAAACTTTACAACAAAGAGTTGCAAAATTACATTATTATTACTTAAAAAATATTCTCTCCCTGTTGTCTACTGTTCAATTTTTTTTCTCCAAAATATGGTCCCATGGGGCTTTGCCTCTCTATTGTGCCCCAATGTGACATACAGTAGCCTACACTAGTTTGAAAGTTTGAGGTTGGGATTGAAAGTTGTCTCTAGACCTTGGAAACAGTAGTCAATTAAATGGTCTCAGCACAAAGTCCACTTAGCAGCTGTTCTTACCCACTTGTCCTGGAATTATCATTTTTTTAGATTTCCATTTTTCTGAGCACTTTTAACCTCTCGTCTATTCCGGCTCAGGAGTTTTTCGCCATTATGAAAATGGTTTTATATTTTGTTAGAATCATCAAAAAAAACTGTGACTTTGCCTTGAAACTTAACAAATAGTGACTGAAAATGAACAATGCATTCATTTCTCCCCCGTTTTCTTTGTGTCGCACTGTGGGACAATACTATCACCAAACCACTTTTAAAAATCTTGTATTTTCAGTCCGCATGCTGGAATTATTGAGTTAAGCATCCTTCCTGCCAAGTTGGTCATTTTTCCTGCTGCATACTCTCAAAACACAGTTAGCATACAGTGGTGTGTGTAGTGTTTTATTCGGTGGCACAGAGAAGATCACAGTGTGTGAATGTTAATTGTTAACTTTTTCATCTCTTCTATTTGTTTACAACCACACACACACACACACACACACACACACACACACACACACACACACACACACACACACACACACACACACACACACACACACACACTGTAGACGCTTGGATAATTCTCAGATATGATGCACTCCATTAACACATTTTTATCTGTAATTTATCACACTGATAATTAAACTTAATGACATGCGTATATTTTACAAGACATTAAGTAGTATCACATTAAACTGTACACCTGTAATTTAGGTGAGCGTAGCCGTCTCATAGTGTCTCTTAACAGGATAAAAGCATAAATGAATGCTTTTCCTGAAAGTATAACTTTGTTTATCAGGTGTTTGTTTGCTCAGAGAATCACAGACTGGAAATCATAGTTTACCTTCTCTTTAGTGAGCGCACATGTGCTGCATGCTGTGAATATGAGGCTGCTGAAGGGCCACACCTGTTCTGGAGGCAACGGCAGGCAGCCCGGTCAATCCTATCTCTCTCTGTTTCTCTCTTTCACTCACACACACACATACGTTTGCATGCATGTATGCTTGCACACACACAAACACAAGTGCACATACACACAGTAGAGCAGGCACAAATGGTTACCTGTTCCCCGCTGCAGACAAAGGCAGCCTTTATGTGTGTGCCTGGGCCAGGCTGCCCTGAGCACAGGACACCTGAGAGGGTGTGGGAACTGCTTATACTGATCCACTCATATAGTGCAGCCACTGAGCCATATAAACACATCCAGACCACTGCTGCATAATGACACAAGCTTATTGGTGTCTGGATGTGATTACTGGCTGGTTATAGTGTAATCCTGCTGTTTTAACCTTAACTTTACTTACCTCTGTCTTACTTTGTACAGTCTGTCACGTGAGATTAAATATGAATATTTTCCTCGTCTACTGTGTATTGTCAAGAAGGAAAAAAATCTATTTCATCGTCTCATCTTTCACTATTATCCCAATAAATGACTCTTCACATACAGTTATCCTCTGCCAACAGCCAAGTCGTCATAAATCAACATAATCTTTGCAGAAAATTAGCTATCTGCCTATTTGATCACGAAACCTCGAAGATCCCCAAAACTGACAATAAGCCTCGCCACCACATTTATCAAAGCATCCGATTACACGTCCCCACATTCCTCACGCTGATACAATTATATCACGCTATTAAAACTTCAATTCCAAAGACGTGTAATTTCCCTTGTCATAGCAGGCTGTTATTTGTGACTGTTATGGACTTTGCTGCCAGTGTTTCCCCCCTGTAATTTCACTAGGCTGCTCTAAGACGCCATGTCTGCATACAGCGGCTAATGAATGACACTCTGGCATGCCTTTAATGCCAGCAGCCGTACGCGCAGCATTTTTAATTGTCATATTTCTCATCTTGAGGGTCTTGGAATAATCCTTTAATGCATCGTATCGCATGAATATGAGCATAAATCTGCCGCTGATTCAGCTTCATGACAGAGCCAAATGTTGTGTAATTGCATAATTAAAGTTTGTTTGATGTTTGCCACGAGGGAGATGAGGGCGTTAAGACAAATGGATTCACTGCTGAAGCTGTTTGTGGTTCATGAAGGTGAAGAAATATGTTTCTGCACTGTTTGCTTTTCTAACGTGAGGGAGTGTGATAGTAACACTCCCTGAACAAGGCAGGATGAAGACGCTTAATGTTTCAGAGAGGAAAATAATCATTATATATCTGTACCAGCTAATATCAGCTAATATTTTCAATAAATAATTAAACAAAGTGTCCGATGTCTGATGAGCTCCCCTAGCATAAACACAGTCAGCTACTTTGTCTTGGGTCAGATGTCAACATATCATTCAAACATCAAGATCCAACTTTCCTTGATGACACCACAAGTTTGCATCTGATTTTTAAACAACAACAAAAAAACATCCACACAAAAGCAAACAAACAAAAACAAAGCTAAACTACAAAATTAAATCTCAAAATTATGCCAATAATTTAAAAAGCACTGACTAAAATCAAAGCACACCTTTCACATCATCAGGTCCAGAACAGCCTGCTTTAAAAAAATAAGTCTTCTGTATTTTTCTTATTGTCAACAAATTCCATGAAAATTACTCAAACCAGCAATGAATTCATCCAACTAAGAACCTGGGCACTGTAGTTCATTTTAAGTCACTCCTTACACCACCCTGCTGCTGTAAATTCTCACTAGAGCACCAAATGTGTATTAATCCGCAGCTGAAAATAGTCCCCAAAAATGACACTTACTCCAGTTTCAATAACATGAGCTGAAAACTACAGTGCCCAGCTGTTTTAAGAAACTATGAGCCTTTTTTTAAAAAAATGAGAACATTTAAAAGTGTATGTCTACAGTCTGATGCAGTGGGCTTTGGGCTCAGTGCCACAGATGAGGGGAGGAAGTCAGAAAGGAGAAGTCGACGTTTAATCCCGCCAATTTGTGACTATGAGTGTTTCTACTGCAGCCTCATAGCAGGGGATACTATACCACATGTATATCCATTGATGAATTAAAGGGCATCATTATCTCAGTGAGACCTCCTGGTACAATAAAGGTGAAATGAGTAAAGTGAAAAATGAAAAACGTTGTGGTCCTGCTTGGTAGCAGGGTTGACCACTACTGACCTATGATGTCTCCTCCATAAAGACATCAAAGATCTGCTGAGGGTGCTTTTTGTTACTTTGGACCAGCTCTCTGGAACAAACTTGCTGAAATTCTGCTGATCTGGACACAGCGATTCTCAGTGGATGTTTTCCAGACTAACAACTAAGCTTGTGAGATTAAGTCAGGCTTTGCCAAGACAGAGATGCTCTTAAAAGACACTTCCCATCCTCTTGTGTGATACAGAACAAAAAACACCAAACCTGTTTGAGTTTCGAGACATTTACCTTCCTACTTACAATTCAGCTGCTCAAACATGAATGTTGCTTCAACTAGGTAACACCTGAAGTCTATAAAGTCTACCAGGGCAGTTATTTTTCCAGTAATTTGCATGGTGATACACAGAGTAGATAACTTCCAAATTAAAGCCAATGAGAGTGAGAAAAAACATACAACATAAACAAATAACATCTGTTCATTTTCTAAAAGTTAAGGGTACTGCTCTGAGCAACTGGTGACACAGAGAGGATGCGTCACTTGCTGGTGATTGGTTAAAATACAACAAAATAACCCTCCATCTGAACAGGATGTCAGGCTAAATGCATTAAGACATTTTATTGGCGTTACTGTGAGCTTGCTGTGTTGTTGATGTACCTACTGGTCACAGATAAAGTCACTAAGAAACATACTTGAGGAACGTTTAGTATCAGAGTGTTGAGGGTTTGGGCGATGAACCCACCAATATTTCGTCTAACACCGATCAGACTTTGAGGACACCGTCTGTTCCCACCCCCACATACAGCTTCTTCCCCGAGCGTAGGTCCGGTGTGTTTGGTCAGACAGACCGGAGTGTCCTCACAGTGTGGTGCGACCAGCTCGTGTGTGTGTGTGAGATCGCAGTTTAACTCGGTCACATCAGACCACTAATTGCCAAGCAGTAGACTAAAGAGCCCGGCACTGTCTGCCGAGACAAGACATGACATCATTCGGCGTCACTTCTCAGAAAACCACCCTCCTGGGCGAAACTGCTCTTTGTTGCATTTTCTATCAACGGAGAGATAGTGATGAGTCAACAACAACAAACACTTTTTAAAAACTGTTGAACTGGAATTATAAAGTTTGAACAATGTGATGTCATAAAGGATGTGTCTTTTTGGCGCAGAATAACTGAACATGGCTTGTGTTTACTGACTGATGGAGCAGACTGTGTAGTTATGGTGGAACTACAATAACTTTCAAAATTTCCGACGTAGGAGGCCTGTGTGCAGATTTTCCACTCATTTATTCAAATGCAAATTATGAAGTGTTGACATAAAAACAACTAAGGGCAACTGGGAACTTGTTGATAACATTTAGACATTATGCAACACGTTCTTCGGCTTGTTTGAGGCAGGCAGGTTTAAATGAAACAGTTGTATTTATCTCCCATGTATCCTGCAATGCAAGTACGTTGAATTCTATTTAAAATTGTACATTTCAAAGGTAAATATACTTAAAATACCTGAATGGAAAGCCAAAAGGCACGATCTTCTTGGTATTTTAATGTGCTTCATCTAAACCTCCCAATCAAAACAAACTCCTCAGCGAGACTCAAATTCCAATCAGAGAAAGCACACCAGATGTCAAGGTGACGTGCTAAGCTGCATTTTTTTGTTGTGGATCAGACGACTGAATGGTGCGAGAACGGTTGAGTGAATTCAGGTCAGGGAGTTTCTTGGTATTCGTTCCTCTTCCAGCCTCCACCCACTGAGACAGGTGAGCACCCCAGAGGCTACAGAAGAGGCGGATGGGGGGGTTACCCAAATGTTTACACATGGTGTGGGTCCTCTTAATCCTCCTCTACAGCCTCAGGCAACGTACCCACGACCTCCTGAGACACTGCGAAGATGAATACTGACAACCTGCCTTACAATCACACAAAGCTACAACACACTCCTGAATGTGAGTGTGCGTCTGAGATGTGCCTTTGATTGAAAGCGACAAGACGAAGAGAGGCCTCCCCTGACCTTGTCTCACCCAGCGGGATTCCTGCTAACAGATGCAGACAAACAGTAATCTCTCATTTAAAAGCCTGAAAAAATGGCGACCATCTCACACGTAAACGCCAAGACTTTTGGACCTTTAACCTCCCCTTCCCCCCCACTTCACTCTGCCACCATAACGACTGCGGGCACATAAGCTGACACACAAGAGACACACAGCCAGGACAGTGAAGACACAAAGGAGCTATTGAAAAACTTATGGAAATAACCCGGTCTAATTATGGTGCTTTGTCATAAGTCGCAAAAGCTAGCAAGTGGATGGAGGGCCAAGGATCCAACACGCAGTAAATCCAGAAAATCTCATAATCAGTAGCTTCTGACAGACGATGGTTATCTGCATGTGAGCAGAGACTCTAAGAAAAGGAGTGCTGATGTAGGATGTGTTGGCAGGTCATATGAAAAAGGTAAATTCAACACATTAGAAATCCAACTTAGAGAAAAGACAAGACACTGTTAGCTCACATACAGTATGTTCAAAAACCCACCAGACTCCATTGTAAAAAAGTGAATTTTACAAATGACTCAACAGTCCATTTATGTTTCATGCAACTATTAACAACAATTTCTCTATTAACAGATATCTCACTGTGGAATAAAAGTGATGCCCCATGCTTACACTTTTAACATTGCAACTTTTGGTTATGTCCAATGATGGAAAGTAACTAAGTACATTTATTTAAGTATTGTACAATTTTCAAGCACTTGGACTTTATCATTTTCTCTTACTTTATTCTTCCACTCCACTACATTTTGCAGCTAAATATTATACTTTTTACTCATTACATTTTTTTAGTTACTTCTCAGTTACTTTGCAGATTACCTTTAGCATCAGAGCAAAAGTAGCACGTTTTTAAATTAATTTATTTGATCGGCACTCGGATATAAATAACATTGATTCCAAAAATCGGAAAAATGCTGAATGTTTGATCTGATAATTGGTCATACATGTAAATATATGTATAATTTACTTTTACTGGTGCTTTTGATACCTCAGTACAATTGTTACCAGAAAATTACTTTAATCATTAGTCTATGCATTAGAAAAATTGTGCTTTTAAATGTCAGTAAATACTCATCACAATACCCTAAATCCCAGGGTGAAGTTTGCAAAGTTCCTTTTATTTCAAACCAACAGTCCAAAATCCAAACATATTTAATTTACAATGAAACTGTGACAACATCTGACAACAGATGTAAAGCAGCAAATCCTCACATTTAAGGAGCTGGAACATTTAAGTACTTTAGTTTGATAAACAGCTTTGAAGGATGACGCTAGATAATTCCTGTATTTTTCTTGTGGTCAATTAATGCCACAAAAATACCAAAACCACAAAGAATGTATCATAACAAATATTGTCTGTGTATCCAAAGTCGGATATATCTTATTCCTCTGAGCCACAGAGCTCCATTGTTGTCAAAAAACTGTGAGAGCCACACTTGCACTGGGAGACATGTTCCTTCATTACAATAAACAAACATACTGCAGTTTATTTTCAGTGAAACCCAACATACTGAACACCATCCTGCTGCTGTAAATACTACCTAGAACGTTACATTTTTGATTACTCTGCAGCTCAAAGTAGTTCCCAATAAAGTCTCCTTTTTGTTTAATGTTTACGAAAAACTACAGTTCCCAGCTGTTTTAGGGAATGATTAAATCTCTTGATAGTATAAATTGACCTGTTTTTAAACTCAGTGTCCAATTTTTGCCTTTGGTCCCTCAATTTGAAAACAAAACAATAGATGTAAGAAGAATGGGATCATGGGAGTTCATGGTTTTACAACCACCACTGCTGATGACAATCTGTCAACATGACTGAGGCAGAAATGATCAGATGGACTAACGCATTGCTGGTTTTGGTCTTTTCATGAGACTTGTCAACAAAAAGAAAATATAAAATATCACCAGCCTTATCCTTTAAATGTTTAAGTCCTTTGTCAACCAAAAATGCCAAGCCTCATCCTTTAATCCTTTCTCAAAGTCAGTGGTGATGAATTGTCTGTTGATGGACCAGTCATAACAACACTAGAAGCTTTGTAGCAACTGAGTAACATTAATGAAGGTGTGCCATTCACATATCTGCTGTAGTTTTGCTTTAGGCTGTTTTTTTTATTCATTTTAAATTCAATAGAAAGGAGGAGGCTGCGTTTGCTGTACTCAAACTGTCAATCAGAGCTCTTTGATTCCAATCTGATCCTTTGCCACTGAGCTCTCAAGAGGCTGACCTACTTTACAACAAATTGCTGATGCATCTCTTGCATTCATCTTCTCCTGCGTTCACTCGTGCTCTCTTCATCTCTGTTTTCGAGCGCTCTGCTCCACTTTTCCCCAGCTGAGCACCAGCAGTTTCTCCTCACACCCCCCCTCCCCAACCCTACTTCTGCTTTTATTATCTGGACAGGCATGGACAAGCCGTCCACTGGGCTGCTTGTTGTTTTGAAACATAATAGGGTAAAAGTGGAACACACCTTTTAACGAGCTGACCGTCCAGAAACTGTTCCACTTCAGCCCAGAGCTAAGGCTATAAACTATTCGAAACCAGCCTCTGAATACCAGCAGTGTCATCAGGATTAACGTGAGGGATTGAAAACGAGCTAAACGCCCTTGAAGACGCTGAAAAAAGAAAATAAGAGCTGCTGCTGTTGTACTTGAGAGCAACACCTGGTTTGTGTTTTTCTTCTCTGGAGGAGCAGAGAGGCACAAAAACAAACTAGAGAAGAGAAGAAGCCAGAAACGTATTATCTCGCATGTGAAACACACACCGTGTCGTATTGGCCAAGTCACAATGTGGAATAACCTGAGGGCTACAGTGCTAGACAGGTGTGCAGCAGCTCAGCACACATCGCCTCTGGGCTCGAGTTTTAACCTTCATGTACGGGCCAAATACTCTCTGACACACAGATTAACTAATAAATGACAGCGTCTGTGCACCGCTGCGTAAAAAGTGAATGGTTTGTGCTTTCAAGGAGATCTCCGGTTGTCTTAGAAAAGCAGCTTTTCTACTTACAAGTCAAATCCGTCACATTACTATATTATTATTAAGTGAATGCACTGGTTTTTAACTCAGTAGGTGGTCCGTTTTATAGTCCTGGTTTGAAGTTCACGTCCAACTTTTAGAGGCGCCTCAAACCCCAGATGAGACCCTCTGACACACACAGACACTTTTCCACATTCCCTGGATGACTCTGCGAGCTCATTCCTCTGAAATTGACCAGTAAACCGAGGCAGGAGACAAACAAAGAAACTCAGCTATACACGTGCAGGAGCAAGGACTGCTATTATGGGCTATTAAGGCCGCTGCTATTTAGGCCACGAGCCAAAAAGGCTAGGAAAGTGACAGGGCCTCCTGAAAATATCAGTGTCCGTGATGTTTAAAGGGCAGGCTGCCTTCAGTCAAAGATGCCTAATGATTTTAGCCTACTTTTAAGAGGAACGGGTCAGAACAAAGGCAGTCATGTTCTGGTGAGCACCTGAGTGTGTGAATGTAAAGGAGCACAGGTAGCATTTGTATGCAAGGTTAGCTGGGGGGAGGGGGGTGAGGGAGGTATAGACGGAGGGTGAGGTGTGGCATTCTGGATCTCTTCCACACAGCGCACACACACATGCTCAGACAGCCACTGTCTGAGTGGCAGGTGATGGGGCAGGTGCTCTCCAGACATATGGGGGGGAGGGAGGAAGTAGGAAGAGGGAGGGGCCCTGTGGTGAGTTATAAATCCGTGTGTGATATGAGCAGGCATGCAGAGGGAAATCAAATGTACAGTAATGCGCTTATAGGCTCGAAACTCAATCAGCGCTAAAGGAAATCAGTCCTAAATCTTCCTTCCCCCCCCCCCCAATGTGACGGCTGCTCAAAAAACAATATTGTTATCACAAGTCTGACATGAGACAGGGGATCTCCAGCCTGTAATAAAGTGCAGTAAAACAGTTCAAGGTCCTGATTTATGCCTTGTGCTGGTATACGTCTGCCCAACGTGCAGGTGGTGCGTTCGAGTCAGACATACCGTAGTAAATCAGATAATCCAGAAAACACCCACAGCTATCTATTTGTGCTCCAGCCAAAATATGTACCTCCAGTCCAGACAATCCAGACACACAGGAGAAGCAGTCAACACACATGACAATACCCTTAGTCATCAGGACGGCAGACAGTGAAGGCAGCCGTCATCTCAGCCTGATGGAGTCTGGAAGGTGTGGGTCACGAGAAGAAGAAGGGAGCAGCTTCACCAGAATTAAATATTATAAATTGTGATGTTCATCCCTCACGAGTGAAATAAAACTCAAACCACTGTGTGCTGCTTCTGGGAAACACATTTTAAGAGCACACACACAGATCCATGTAAACTCTAACAACCTGAGGATCTATCTTCACCCGGAGCCTCAGGTGACACGTTGTTTGAGTCTTATGCTAAAATGTCCCGTGAAGGAGAGCCAAGTGCCAAGTTTCAGCCATGTACAGTTTTTAACAACCACTCATCCAGCATACTCGAGACATGCACTTACCTGCCCCGCTCTGCAACAAACTCATTGCTGCACTGTAACCATCACAGTGGAGGCTCGCTCACCTCTCTCTGCACTGCCTAGAGAGCTTCTGGGAACATTATAGATGCAAGCAGCCACTTATTCAAAGAGAATATATGAATAGTGAAGCTGATGATCTGGCAGGATTTATGCATCTGCGTGTGTTGGATTTTTGGCTTTCTTTTGACTTTTTTTTAATGCATGACGGTGAAAACAACTGTTAAACTGCCAAGTTTCTAATCCTGTGTTCCTCTGCAGTGCTCATGCATATATTGAAGGAGCTGATTTAAACAGCTGCTTTCGTCCTAACAACACCCAGGCAAACAGAGCCCTGTGTTTGCCACCTGATAGTCCATCTCATAGCAGCTTCCTGAATCTCATATGGAGACAATATGTACCTTTGTTTTCAGAGCATATATGCTGTCAGAGAAATGCAATGCACCTGACAAGTGCGGAGCCTGCACACAACACAGCTCAACTTTCACTCCCAGCAGCAACAGAACATGACATTTCTCTGCGTTGTTCATTTTTGTGTGAAAGAGTTGAAGTTGCTGTTTTTCAGTACTCTACCTCATTGGTGTTAGCAGCCTAGTGTGTGTGCTGGACGGTGGCCAGCGGCAGTGTGTGAATCCAGGCCATCCCAGGGTCAGGCTGAGCCACTCTGCTATCCATTGCTGCCTTGTGTTCCTCCCGGCTTCTTTCCTCCCTTCTCCTCCCTTGGCTTCTTCTTTTATGTTTTCTTTGAACGCAGCTCAGACTTTTTCAAATCTGTGCTCTTCTGCCTGCTTCTTCTTCTTCTTCCTCTTGTTCGCAGCCCCCTCAGGAAAACAAAAACAGGTTGGAAAAACAGCCACCACTTGCTGCTCTCAGAGCTACTTACAATGCAGATCCCCTCTCTAAGCTCCTCTGCTCTCCCTTCCCTCTCGCTCCTTTCCCCTCCCTCCCTCTCCCTCTCTCTCTCTCTGCTACTGTTGGGGAAGAGCTCTCTCATTTTTCTCTTTCTCCTCCCCCTTTCATGCCCTTCCTCTAACTCTAATAGTTATTTAGTGTCTCATTTCAGCACCTGCTTTGAGACAGAAAGAAGAGGGAGCAGACAGACTTGGAGAGAAATATGTTGCGCCTCGGTGGGAGTGTGTAAAAATGTGCACGTGTGTCAATGTGATGGTGGTGGGCTCTTCTTTATCAGCAAAAAAAACCACATACACACAATACATGCTTGTGTGTGTTCATGTATTGTGACAGGTGTGCTTCTACACATTCAAATTCACAAAAAGCACAATTCCTCACATGCAAAAGTGCACATTTGCATTTGTGCATGTGTGTATTTGCTTCACTGTTAGTGCAGATCTAAATCTAGAAGTGACTGTGTGTGTGTGTGTGCGCGCGCCTGCATGCAGCTTTCACAAAACGTCAAACTGTGGAGTTGGTGACAGAGAGAAGCTGCTGCGGCATGCTTGAACTCTCTCATCTCTTTCAGTGCTCCCCGCTTGCTGCTGTATCAACTATGTTCTCTAATCAAACATGAAAAGAATGGCGGTGGGTGGTGGTGGTGGGGTGGTGGGGGGTAGGTTACCTCGGGACACTAGTTTACTCAGCAGTGGTGGACGTCTAATTGTCCCCGTTTTTGTTCGGGGAAAACAGGTCACTTAAGGGTTGAGAGCTGTTTTTGATTTCACTTTTTGTATCAGAGAAAAATAAACATTTTAAAGGGGCACTGTGTGGTTTTGGAGAAGGAATTCAAACACATAATTTTAATATTTACAATATTAATGAGGTAATAACACAAACTCAGACTTACTTATCTTTTCCATAACTGAGTAAACACGCTGTTCTCAGAGGGAAATAAGGTCCCCAGAACACTGTTTGAAGCTAGATAGGTGGCAGGGTCCGCCACATATAAACAAAGTAAACAGTATAAATTGTGTTGTCCTCTGTGATCAGTTTGTTTATTCAGTTTAACCAGTCATGAAAACAAAGAGTTTGTTTATTTAGGTTGTTTTGCCATAAAAAACCAATGATGATCTTTCTCTTCTGATTAAAATGTCTTAGCACCTTTAAAGTGGCAACACTGAGGGTACGATCCAAGTTTTCACAGCTCAATCAAGCATTCAGTGTCCTTTGAGGGACTACTGGCAGCTACAAACATGGTTTAGATGTGATGACCAGCGAGAGAAGTTATACAGTAATGGCGGCTCCTCAGGACGTTAGCATAGATGCTGCCATAGCATCAGTTATACCAGCTGGAGTATATTTCACTGAAAGAAGAGCAAAGAACAGCGCTGACGGCTTGTTTTTGATTTACCAACTGGCTCCATCACCACCAGGCGCTCTACTACTGTTGATCTGATTGGTTGAAGTAAGTCCTCGATAGAAGCTCATAGACTTGTGGTTCGTCCAATCACCTGCAAAGTTTTTGTTGGAACGCGGCTGCCATTTTTCAAATAGTTCTGCAAAATGAACCATTTTGTGAAACAAACCATTTGGTGCATCAGGTTTGGTTTTCTGGCCTGTAAACTCAGTTACTTCATTGCTTCATTTCCACATGCAGCTAAAGAAAAGCTCTCAGTAGGTGACTGTTTACTGTGACCTTAGTCAACTACATACTGTGATAATATGTCAGTGTTTCCTGTTTTGTTTAACACAAAATATATATTTATTAATACAAGTTTAATGTCAGAAATATCTTTCTTGATTCACACCGTCTGACAGTATCATATATATTATGTATCACTTTGGAAATATTCTAGATGTCTTTTGTAGCCTTTTATACACTTTTCCCCAAAATTCAACCAGACATATTCAGTCCCTTTGGAAACTCTGAAAATCTCCTCCAAACTTTTAAATAAAGTCCGTGGGGCTTGGACAGTGTTTCGCTGCACAACGAACTGGGACCAGTGAAGTTTAAGTGGATTCATTAAAAGAGTTAGAATATTAATATTTATGCATTGAGGCTTAATCTGATTTCTTTAATTTGGGGCTAATGCTCAATATAAGATCTGCATAGAGATGCGTGACAATTCAAAATTGTATCCTGATAAAATTATCAAACTACTGCAGGATGTTTCTTATTTATGCATTAAAATGTAAATTGCAACAATTACTTGAATTAAACATCAGTTTGATTATTATTGTATATGACTTTGCATATGTTATACATGTTGTAATAGACAGCATACTCGTACTAATATCACGATACTGACTTCAGACACATGACCCAGCTCTATAGTTTATCTGCATCATACTTACTGTCTCAGAAATGCAAATAAATAATGTTTTTTAAAGTATATTTTTGTGCATTTTACTTTTTCAGGCTCAATGTTGCAGCGTGCTTTTTTCTGCATCGTTACCTTGTGGCTAATCTGGAGCTTTGTTCTGCAGCCCGTGCATGCAAGCATCTCCCTCCTCGCTCCAGCAGTCGGTGAACGAGCCAGCCGGTGTCCACAGTGCATACCTGTGCTCGCTGACAAGTACTAACTCACTCTTCCTGCAGGCCATGACAGAGGAACGCACAGCAATCATAACAATCAGAAGATGAATGTGGCCAAGAGAGAGCAAAGGGAGGGAGACGGAGAGAGTGTGCATAAAAAAATTAGAGATGAGAAAGAGGGAATAAAGAGACTGAGGGAGGAGAAACGGGTGAAGAAAAGGTGAGGAGGAAGAGGAGGAGGAAAAATAAAAGTCAGGAGTTGCCCAAGGCCACTGCCGTCGGAGGAGTTTGTGAGGGGAGGAGGGAGAGGAAGAGAGAAATCATGAACGAACACCTGTCTGTTTCTGACTCCTAATAAATCAGCGTCCTCCTCATCTGTCTGCTGGTAGAAGGTAACATCATCTGAAGGGGGCGGGAGGGAGAGAAGAAGTAGAAAGTGGAGAAGGTAGATGGAAAGCCGTGATAACATTAAAGTTCATCCCTACAGCACAGTAGAACAGTATCTCCCACATGACACATCAGCAGTTCACAATCCCACGCTCAGGAGGCATTTGCATTCATCAAACTAGATTTATTTGGCTCTAAAACGTCTTCAATGGAAAACAGCTCACACACAAAATATGTCCTTTATCAAGGTACTATTTCACTCCTGTTTACAGTATCGTACAGTAGCAACGCTCAGAAATCCTCCACATGAAACTCTGCAGAGCATTTGAGTAGAAAAGACATGCTCAGTAAACATGTATAGTATATGTGTACGGACATATACAGTGCAGACGAGGGGGTAGTTGCAGTTTCTTCATCGTAGTGAAGACGACAGACAGTCTATGTAATATTAACAGCTCACAATCAGTCTTCTAAAAATTAACAGAAAAAAAGAGACTATTTGTTCTTTGCCTTTTTACATTATCAGCTAGTTGTAAAAGGAAGGTGCACTTGGACCTCAGGGGTCATCATAAAGAAAGCAACCACACTGGGCACTCTACTGATTTTACACAGAACAGACTGGTTTACTCATTATGGGGTGTACTACTCAGCCTGGGTTGTTTAATGTCATCGGGGTTATCTCAGCTCAGGTTTAAAGACCACAAATGTTTGACGGGATCCTGGAGTGCATGTGCAAATCACTGCATCAAGGTGAGACTTAAACCACTGGAGGTCAGCTAAAACATGATTTTCAGGAGGGATTAAGTTGCTCCTTCATGTCACTAAAAACATCTAACATCAATTTACTGTAATACTGTTCAGACTTGACTATGAGGTTGGGTCTGACGCAGGTCTGTGTGAATTTCTTACTGGACCCACAGAACCTGAAAACACTGAGACAGCATCAACAATCCATGCTGTAACTTTAATTAGCCAGTAGAAAAACAGCTAATAACTGGTACTGATGAGGCTTTGTTATGGTAGATATTGTGCCTGTTACTTGAGTGGCCAAGAGGCTATTGAGCTTTCCCCCAAACTACACTGGTTTCACAGCTTGTTAATGTAACAGAAGCAAAAACTGTAAGCAGGCTGAAAGATGTCATATTTGACATGTCTGCATTAAAGGAGCAATATGTAAGAATTTTAGTTTTGAACATAAAAAAATGAATTACATTTATCAACAGAATGTGAAGAAATAAGTTTGATGTGTCAAAGACAACTACACATTGTGCTGTGGAGATATCTTCTGAAGTTAGCATGATAATCAGTTAGCCCTGACCCGTCCTGTCTCGTAACAGCACTTTGTACCTCATGAGGCGACAGTTACAGTCACTGTAGCGTCCAGTCTGCCCTCAATCCAACAACATGGAGGTGGTTTTCTTGTTGGTTTGGCTCCTGGCACCCTGGGGCTGACCTCACCAAATCCCTTGCTCAAGCTTCTGGAGGTTGGCACTAACTGACGCCCCCCTATCTCTGGACAGAGTCAGCTAATATTTAGCTGCATGGCTAACTGAGCTAACAAGCTAACGGCAGTTACAGTTAGCAGCAGTTAGCGGCTACTTTAGTGTAACTTTCTGGTGATAAGCTGCCTCCTATTTGTTTGTAGTATGCATTCGACAGGTGGCCAATTCTTACGTACTGCTCCTTTAAAATGTCTAAAAACGACTGGACCTTTGCTGTATATACTGTTGAGTTGTGTACTTACATTGTCCCAAATGATTCCAACAATTTTCAAACCCAGACAAATCTGTAATTTTACTCAAGGTAACAGTGCGTTTCATTTGGTCGCCTGTCACTATAACTTCTTGACATCAGCGCATCATCAAACTATATAATCACATTTTTCAGGGTGTTTTTCTTCTGTTTCCATCAGCTCCGCTCAGGCTACGGCCCAGTTTCTGGAGGGACAGTACCCAGTTTGGAAAAGAAAGTCATGGATACTTTTCGGATCAGGGACAGATTTCTGACATCTCAAAAATGTTATTTGTGTAGGCCTAATGTGAGTCATTGACATTCAGTGCGTCAGCCTGAAAATGTTCTCCAAATGAAAACATGAGGGTAAGTTGGGCGAGTTTAGCTTCCATTGCACACCTGCTTATCATAATTTCTGTGCAGCAGTATGCACAGTAGTAAAATGAAAACAAAATACCAGTGCAGAGACAGTAATCAACGGAAGGGAAAGAGTTCACTCATGTTTTCCCAGATGTGAAGGAGTGTCTTTTCCTTAAATGTTGCTCCTGTTCTCCCCTCACACCACTCCTCCACGCTGTAGTCCTAACTCATGACTCCAAAGGACGCGTCGCTTCCTTCAGGGGAGGCAGTGCAGTTGGGTTTGGACATGGAAGGAATGGGGAAGGAGCAGAGAGACAGAGCAGAGAGTTAGTTCTGTCAGACTGAATACTGGCAGTGGGTGGACTGAAAAGCTGACACAGACAATCTCTGTTGCAACATGCTACTGAATTACAGCTGCCTGCTACCATATTACATTCATGTGGCACAAACTGACGCTGGCAGTAAAACACGCTGTTTCAATTACTATGAGTCTGAAAACATTTTTTCCCGAGAATGAGACAAGATTGATGTCAATCTCATGTCTGTGTGTAAAGTATCTGTAAAGACTCTGGTTAGCCTAGCTTAGCATAAAGCCTAGAAGGAGAGGAATACAGCTAGTGAGGCTCAGTGCAAAGTTAAAAAAAATACCTAGCAGCACCTCTAAATCTTACTAATTAATATGATGTATATAAGTTTTATAACCGCTAACATACTGTAAACTGAAGGACAATTGGTGGTTTTGGTTCAGATATATGTATGTAAACAGTATATATACATATATGTGCTGAAACCTTTTCTTAATGAGCAGTTGAACTCAGTCTTGTCGTGGAGGTTACCAGGTTTGGCCCGTCTCAACCTTTACAGAGACTAAAACCACAACCTGTGCTCACTGACTGTATCTGGCAACCAGTGATGAAGCCAGAGATGCAGCGGTGAAAGAACTGGGCAGATGGAGCTCGCCCAGCTGCCTCAAGTCTTTATGCTAATCTAGCTAATTACTTCCTGACTCCACTCTGTAGTTAACACACAGACATGATATAAAATAAACTGGTAGGGCTGTTGTGTTCATCACCAGTACGTACTTTGCCTGCTTGTAGTTATGTCAGTATTATTTATAACAGAATACTATCTTATTGTTTTTACAATATGATGCTGTTACAATGACTGATTGTAACAAAACATTAGAGCTGTGTGTGATGAAATACCATGAAACACAGTTCATGTGTTTAATTAGCTCATTTAATTATTTTACATGTGACTTTGCATAATTTGCAATATCTAAAATATATTCTTGAATGTTGTGATATTAATTTAATCTGTATTACCCAGCACTACGTGGATGCCTCATCTTCTATCTCTCTAACTCTCTCTATTCCTGGCATGATTCAGTTTGCTTCAACACTGCTGTATTTATATGGAATTTCTTATGCACATTTTAATAATGTTGGCAACAAGAAGTACTCTTTCCTGATGGTGGAGCTGCTAAAAGCATAGTTAACTGTTAATAAGTGCATATTAAAGTATGCATTATTATTAAAGTTGCTGTAAGCGTTATTTTCTTATGAAAATAAGTGTTAAATAGCTCTGTATTCCAACAGTAATTGCTGTTAAAGACTGGTTGGTCAGTAACCCATGTCTCTTCTTCCTCTGCTCATGAGGTAAAAGAGATAAGAAGTTTACTGGTATCCCTGCCCACTTTATCCAATCGGGACAGAGAACTCAATAAAGAGGCGACCCCGTCTGCTCGTGAACACACAGAGAGCAGGATCCTCCTGCAGGGTAAGCTACCAATCCCAGCGCTCCTGGTGACGGCTTATACTACCAAACAGGCCAAGTGAAGAAAAATGCTAGAAGAAAAGAAAGAAAGAGGCAAAGAGAGCTGCCTTGACAAAGGAAAGAAGTCATGCAACACACTTACAGCAGCTTTAATATAAAAAAACGATTATTACAAGGACCTTAATATAAGGCCTTACCCCTGTCAGATATTGTATGTATTTATTTATCATACATCAATGGATTCAATCTGGTGAGTTCATTTTGATTTGATCAGTTCTTCTATGATAACTGAAACGTCCATTTCGAGAATGCCAAGTACTCACCTGTTGTGTCGTACTCACCTGTCCTCATCCAGCAACATTCACTACATGAGACACGACAACAGCATGGGTCAGAGCACAGGGACACACACACATACACACACAGACAAGGATGAAAATACACTCTGTGGGTCTGTATACTGTATGAACAAAACGTGAATGTACAGGCTGTGATCCTCAGGTAAAGAATACCAACTCTGACACAGTTTGTATTTGAACTGCTCCTGCTTGAGCATAGTGGTTATCCTGAAGTCATTTCTGTCATACATCTGGGTAACACATCAACAGCGGCGTTGATAGGAAATGACAATTTATGCCAACAGCCCACGAGGTCTCTGGATGTAATCAGATTCATCTGACGCTGACATATTTGGCTCAGATCCCACACAGATTACCTTTAATGATCATGTTGCGTGCAGTGTAGCAAGTTTATAACAGCTAGGAGAGCCGCAGGTGCTTTGCAAATGCTCTGCAGAGGCGTGTGTATGGGTGGGTGAACTGTTAAAAGCCTTTAAAATGTGGAATCTATTTATGAGAATCAGCGGTCTCAGTGACAGGTTTAATGCTCAGTGTAACCTGTGAACTCTGCTGGTGCATTGTTTCGCTGATCACCTGTGTGGAACCACAGAGACAACAACACACTGCAGAACATCAATCATTTACAATATGATTCTGACATGTAGGTCAGATGTCATGAAGCTGATAAGGAACTGACGCGAGTATTCAAATTAATAACTACAAATAGAAACAAGACAACAGCGATGTCTGTGAAGTATCCAGAGTAGGAAGGAGCCATCTTCTGGATAAATGCATTTATGTTGAGGTTTTCAAAATCAAAAACACCATGAAAGTGCCCTCTTGGATGCCCCTATGGTAGATAAAACATGATAAAGTGCCCAACCAGTTCACTATAAAAGTATCACAACTTTCTGCACGCTGATGCCCGACTGCATACAGCCAGGATTTTTATTTTTTTAGCCTGAGTCTGCCAGTGCTGCACACGACTGGTTCTCTTGGAGTATTTCTCATCAAACAGGGTCTCTGTGAGCTTATAAGCCTCATATTTCCCTTGGTATTGCCCTAAATTACAGAACTAGAGTGTTAGGTTTTATGAATAAGTGTGTGTGGCACAGCATTGTGTGTGTATGTGTGCGCCCCATGTTCCACTGACCTGGGCTGGAGGTGCCTGGGGAGGCAGGGGAGGCAGGGGCGGCCCCTCGGCCGCGACTCACCAACAGAGCCTCCTGGTTTTCAGCCAGAGCCTGCTTGGCCAGGTAGCGCTCCCTCTTGATCTTCAGCTCCAGCGATTCGGGGACGTCAGGTACAATCCAGTCAATGGCTCGCAGCACGAAGAACACCACATGCTGGAGGAGGGGAGACAGAAGCTCCTCATTAGAGTGAAGAAAACGGCCTCTCCTGTCAAATCTGAAGTTTGAACTCTGAACATTTGGTCATCACATGTGTAGGTATGAAAAGCAACAATTTGTTTTTGAGCTTGAAGGTGAAGTTCAAATCAGTGTTTGGACAAAAAAATCCTCCCTCAGAGCCCACTTAGTTGTTCACTCAATCCCACATCCACCACCCTGCTGCCAGAAATACTCACTAGTGCACAACATGTGTAGTCCTTTTTAAATACTGCTGTTTAAAAAAAATACAGTGCCCAGCTGTTTTAGGTATAACTGAGCCTTTAAGACATTTTTTTTAAACTATATTTGTGAGTTGTTTTCAAAGCTGTGTGTTTTACAGGAAGGAATGGGCTTCAGGGACAGAAAAGTACAGTTTTTGTCTTTTCCGTGAGAAGAAAATACACTATGCACCTACCTTGTCTTTTGATTCTGGTTCATTAGAAGTTTAAGAGGTTTATGAACTGAAGTTTACTCCACTGTTGCACTCTAAATACCAGAAATGTAAACAACTAAAATGAGGAGAAGAAGGAGGAATTGCAGGACAAATTGGAGATTCCACCATTCAGAGGTCTGGAACGGTGCTTGATAAATGAAGGGAGACGGGGCTGAAAAGGATGCAACTGATTAAACATAAACTAAAAAAAAAAGATGGGGCCTATGATAGGCACTGAGTGAAGTAATGGGATTGTAGAGAAGAAGGCAACAACAGGAGGTAAAAGGAAAGTGTCAAAGAGAGGAAGAAGAATGAAGACATGGTAAAACTGCGTGCCACCAAAAAAACATGATAAAAAAAACTAAAAACTAAAACAGACACTAAGCGAGGGCTTAATGAGCAGTACTTCAAGTATGCACCTGGGAACAGAGGCACGGAGAGATGAGGGTGAAAGATAAAATGAATAAAATGACAGCAAGAAGGAAACAAATGAGCGAACACAGAGACGCAGCAGCTCCTTTCATACCTCGAAAGCGATGATAAAACCAAGTCTGACGGCAAGAAGCTCCCAGTAGAACAGCGAGTAGTTTCCATTGTTGTCTCTGAACGCTTTATATCTATAGAAGACAAATATTCAACACAGAGTTACTGCAAAACATACAGTACTGTGTGATGGTGAGTGTACTAATACTACCCCCTGTTGGTCAAGTCTGTGATCTGAAATCTTAAAACTTCAAACACTGATATTTTAAAACTGTAAAGTATTCTACTAAAATTACACAAAATGAAACATATTTGAGAGGCAAACTATAGAATCTGGCATCAAAGACTGTTTCCTCACTCTTAGATTGCATGCATTCAGACCATAAGCAGACAGTGTACCTGCACATGGGGTACTCAGTGTAGTTAATTGGGGCGTAAGCCAAGGTGAAGTTGACATATCCATTGAGATCATCATCGAATTTGTACTGGTAGAGCAGGCGAGGTAAAAAATCAGATGTGAAGGCTATCAGGAAAGCCTGGAGGTAGGAAAGAGAAGAACAACAAATGATAATGTTGTAGAGAAGAGGTCAGTATCCATGATGTCATGTTCAAGTGACTCACGTTGGCGATGACGGACAGGTGTGACAGAGCCTCCAGAATGTTGAACCAGACTCCGATGTTCTGGGCGCGCTCAGCCACGGGCCGGCGGTACTCGCACACGAACTTGTGGGCGTCCAGACGGATTTCCACCCAGTTGTTGAGGAGTGCAAACAGCGGAGCGAGGGGGAACGCTGCCACGAAGATGGTGATGAAGCCAAACTGGAGCACTGCAGCACAATGAGTCATTTTCAACTGGTGCAATGAAACATGGCCGACAATCGAAACTCTTCACATTATTCTTGCAGTGACAAAATGTTCTTTAGACACAGCAGAGGATACTTGCCCATCTCCAGGTACTCTTCAAAGAGGCCTTCACACTCCACCAGCTGGTAGTCCTCCTCCCAGCGCCGAGGCTCTTGGGACACCTTCCCCCCGAGCACCTTGGCCAGAGTTCTCTTCTGCTGCCAAGCCTTCACTTTACTGTCAGCGCAGAGAGAAAGAGAGCAAGCTTACAAATGTGAAATAACCCTGAAGATTACTGATTGTTCTGATAGTGTAATATCTGTATATCATTTTACTTTTCACATGTCTTTTTTTTACCAAACTTCAACTTATAGATATATTACATGGATAACTGAGTTAGATACATTTCAGTGTTGATAATACATAAAGAGCATGGGCTTTTCATTTCTTTAAAGCTGGGTTCTTTAATATACTTGATCTACATATATGGACAATATATTTTCGTTGCATAAGGGATCCCTTAGTCTCAAACCTTTAAAAGCAGTTGCACCTGGCATCTTACAGGAGTTCATTCTTGCTCTGCAGTAACACATATCTGCCTCAAAACTCTCATGTCAAACAAACCAGTACCACATGTACACTTCTACACTATCACAAACACACAATCTTTGATTTATATTGAGACAACTGCACAAGCTTCTCCCTCTTCGGTCACCAGGAGAGACAAGTTAAAGAAATCAGGCCCAGTCCTCCATGCTGACTCTCACAAATAGCTGTTCAAGTTAAAGCACCTGATATGAAACAGATCAGGCAGGAGGGCAGGCTTCTCAGATATGAGCAAGAAAACTAGAACGGGTTTGATTTTTCAAGGAGGAGGATGCTGCCACCTGAAGGATGCCCTGCCACTGTCAGGGTTAGATTATGGCCTTGGCCATCAATAGGGTAAACACTGTGGGGTACGTCCTTCATAAGATTGAACTGAACTGGGGCACAGCTAGAGTATAGGTAAACAAAATATTAATGTATAACAAGTAGTGCTCCAGTACAGAAACTCACTTGCCATGAATGGCTAACTAGGCCTCCACACCCTCATCATCAGGTTTTTCCATCTGGTTTAATTTCTACAGCCAGTTTCTAATGATTTGTCAGGAGCTGTTTGTCATGTCATAGGCGAGTAACCAAGGCCCCTACAAACTGAAGGTGACTCTGAAATGAGGGGAACTCTGCATTATAGTTACAAAAACTCTCTGCAACCCTGATTCTGCTCGGTTGTCTGGTCAGCTACTATGTGTCTAGACACACACACACATACAAACACACACACTTTGTGCCAGTGCTGCAGAGGTAGCCAACAGCAATGAGTTTTACTGCACCAAATAAACAGCTGCAATCAGGATGCAGCAGTCTGATGCAACACTTGTCATGCAGGTAAAAAAATTAAAAAAGTAATGAAGGATTTAATGAAATCATTGCAGGTTTGAAAGAAGTTGAACACCCTTAAAGTTGTTAAGTAAAAGGAGGAGAACTTAATACACATATTGCAACATAATATTTACAGTATGTAAAGTATATACTGTACAATGGATATCTGAACAGGAGACGTACGGGATAATGAACTCCTGAATGTTGTTGATGATTTGCTTTCCCACCATGATGATGAAGAGTTGCTCAGCCAGTTCTATGAGGCAGCCACCGGGACCACACTGCAGCAGAGTGTGGAGACACACAGAAATACACAGTTTTGACACAGCTGAGCAGGTTTGGATAAAAATACACCAGCAAGGATCTGGAATATTTTCTCTTTTTAGACACTTATTGGTAAAGTATAGACTCACATCTTCATTTCTCATCCCAAACAAGGTCCCATAGTTGGTGGGATAACCCACAAACCTTCACACACAGAGAAGTTAAGACACAGTTAAACTCTTATGTGGCATGAAATGTTTTTCTCTATTGTTTCTGTGTGACTCATGTCTCACCTTCCTTTAAAGAAAGCCACGTAGAAGGGGGACGAGTAGAAGTTGACAAACTGGAAGATGAACACCTTCATGATGAAGGCATTGTCATACTGGGTTTGTGTTCTGTGCATCTCTGCAACAGAGAAAAAAATGACACACAGTGTTTCAGACATTTGATCCGTGGTGATAATCTTACTGTTTATCTTATACAGTAGGTGATGATCTCAAAACCTGTCTGATCATCTGACTTCACATGTTTTTTAATGTTTAAAGATGTCAGCAGTAACTTGGTAAATATATAGCGTGATAGAAGTGGTAGAAACACTGGCCACAACTATGTAAAACAGATCCATGAAAAGTATTATCCTCTAAAGTAGCAAATGGAGTGAAAAGGACACAACTGTGACACACAGTGTAAGCTGTATCAGACAGCTGGTAAGCTCAACATTTTATTCAATCCAATGATCAATCAAACAGCAAATATAGCTAGCTATATATTAATATTAATAGAGGTCCTCAGCCATGTGGAACAACACCTGAGAAATATGTTTCTTGTTATGTTTAGCTGTAAGCTAACTACCTAAAGTCTAGATTAAGTGATAGAAGCTGGTAGGACATGAAAATCACCATCTTTTAAAGTAACATAGGAGGTAATGTACTGTGTGTTGACTTGCTGGATAGTTGAAAGTAGCTAATAAAGCCTTTATCCAACAGTTGGTAGAGGCTAACTGAGCTGATGCTTGAGTGTCTTCGTGGCTTTAGACTGACGCAAAAGATAGTTTCCTGTTTCCTGAACCTACTCCTGGAAATGTCATCACAGGTTTTTATCATTAATTAATTATTATTACTATGTAAATATTTGTGTATCTATTGCTCTGCAGATCACCTCAGTGTTGCCAGAGGATGCAACTACTGTAATACATTGACTGAAAGATGTGTTTGTGTGCTGCAGTGATGCAAATGTCTTGTTGTTGCCCTCACTGAAAGACTATTTATACCCCAGATCCTGAGATCAAATTCAAGACAAGTCTTAGCTTTTAGTTAGGGAGGACACAGTGAGAGGCTGGTATCAATACAGAGTATTGAGGTTTGAGGTGTTAGAGAGCAGTATTGATTCTCACCCCATTTAGTGAGCTGCTCAGCTAATGCAGTGTAGACCCGGCCCATCAACAGGATGAGGCCCAGATTCACGATACTGCTGGAGATGTTGGCTATGGTCCCTGCCTGAGGATGAGATCACACACATGAATAAATGTAAAGACACACGCTGAGAGGGCACGGAGCTGGTGCACACATGTAGTGGTCATAACAAGAAATAATAATATCATATAATATCATAAATCCATGCTCTATGCAGCTCTGATATACCTCTGTACGCAGGACAGGGCTGCCAGTGTGGAACATCATCACGCTGATGATACCGCGGCACATGACCACCGTCACCAGGAAGATCATCACCACACACAGCTGTGAGGGAAGATACAGACATACTGGGTCAACAACATTACTGTAAGGTGAATTAAAAAAAAGTGAAGTAGTTTTTCATTTGATTTAGGAGGTGCTTTTATGCAGGTTTCCCCGCCCTCGGGCTATATATTATGTGGCACACCAGCTCAGCCAAATGGAGTGCAGCCATCCTCATCTACAACACTCTCCATAGCTACATGATGCTTTTTAGCAGTAAAAACGAAAGCTGCTTGACTGGCGAGGCTTCAATCTCAGGGATTCCTCTTAGTTTGTTTTGCAGATTTCTGTAGGTGATCGTAGGTACTATTCTATGCAGTTTGCCTTAACAGTCTGTGGGTGTTGCTGCAATGGTACAATTTAAAATTTTCCACCTCCACCAGTATTGTCAGGAGAGGGGTGGGTGTAAGCTGATCCTCAGATCCCTGTCCAAGAACAACTTAATCCTGAGACTGAGCCTACTGTTCACGGCTGAGATTATCAGATCATATCAAGCCCTGTGGGCAAATGACCTGGATTCATTTTTAGAAAAAGGCTCAGTTACCACTGCAGGATGGAGTGGAATAGCACACAGGTGTGAACCCCACCTGTCTTTATCTTCAGGATCACAACAGTGAAAGCTTAACAGACACTGAGACTCTTCACTGAAACCAAGTATGAAGAGATTAACTGAAGGAGATAAGAGAAGGCGAATACGTTTATATGTACTTGTATGGGATCTGATTAGGATGACACATCAGGATCAAGTCATGATAAATGATCATTTCCATAGAGAACAACTGGAGTAAGTAATGCTAAATTCTTTAACAAAATTTTAAACAGTGTCTCACCATCATAATGATGACCATGGAGCCAGTAAACATGCGGGACAGCCGGGTCTTCTCAGGAAAGTAGGGCTCTTTGACTCCAGTCACTGGGTTTTGCTCCATAGTCGGAGCCATAGCTGCAAACTCTGGCCGAGGTCGCTCCTGAGGGGAACACAGTCATGACACTAACATCAACAGACTCTAGGCTTAGAGACAGAAGGTATATGAACCAATGCCTTAGAAGTAGGTTCCCTAGAGGTGAGGTGTGTAACTTCCTTTACATATCTGCGACAAGGTTTTACAAGTTTTACTGTGTAATTAACTCCCCCTGTATCAATAATGTAACATCTGTGTGAAATGGTAAAAGGGGAATAAACACTTATCTAGGATCAAACTTAATGCTAATGGTATACATTAGGTAGCTAATGCGCAGCCAAGGATTAGCTTGATATAGAGAGTAATTGTGATTGTCACCAACATTTCAGTCATGTTACTTTCTTTTTTAATGCATCGGTTTTGGAGGTAGTATGTGTTGAGGCACACTAAATACTTATATTGGACAAATAAATACAATATTTAGCTAGCTGTTGGGATTGGCCCTTGGCCAATTTTTTGTTGTTAAAATTTGTTATATAATGTTTTTATGAAAGAAAAGGTAGCTTAAGGTAGAGGCAAAGAAAAAGAGCATTTCCTGAGGGGGAAACAAAAAGTGCTACTATAACTCTGCTCACGAACAATCTGTCATCCTACCAGCTGAGGAACACTACATTGATTTCCAGATTTTCTCATTGACTCACTCAATAAAATAACAACTCGCACACCGCAAGGCTCAAAATATCCACTTTAAAAAATCATGTTTGGCCCATTTTCAAATTAGTACCTGTCCCTTTTGGTTTGGATGTGCGTGTATACTCCTATTTTTGTCAAGGATGCGACACATTGCATCACATTCTGGGGAGGCATATTCGTACTGAAAGCATGCAAGAAAGGAAGGACTGTGTCACCTCTTCTTCATGAAAGTCCATACAGTCCCAGTGATGGGCCAGGGTGGCCATCTTTCGCTTCCAGTACTCCAGGAAGGTTACAGCCCAGAAGGACATGAACACACTGAAGAGGACCGTACCTGGGTGGTCAAATAAGTAGCCCACCTGCAACGCAGAAAGGTACAGGACACACTTTGTGAAACAAATATCAAGTTTTAGTCTATTTGTACAGTGAAATGATTGGAAAGTTCATTACCTTGGCCATGGCACAGATATCAGACATGTTCCAGGCCTTGCATGTGTTACAGAGAGGACACATCAGATAACTTGCTCCACTGTTACAGATCTCCTTGCTGTTGACAGGCACATAGAGAAAGATTAGTTGCAACTGAGAAAACCGTTGTTTTAAAGCTTTCAAACCGGGACTGCTTTTTAGATTTTGATATATCATGTGGCTGATCAGATTTGACTGGAAGAGAGATATTTCTTGTATGCATACAGATCCAGGTTATGTAGATTGAGTGAGAGAATAAAACAGATGAAAGGTTTTGTAATCAGTCTTCCAGAGCTACTGCACTTTTACTTGTCATTCAATGAGTGACTGAAACATGACTACACTTGAGATTTGCTGCACAAATACAGTCTGGTCTCACTAAGAGACGTCCATCTTCATTGTTTATATAACGGGAACATTATTCTGTGCTATTTGTCCATTATCACATGAGATGACAGTTTATTGCTGCCACAGACTGATCTCCATCCGTTCTCCACTAATCAATGGCTTTAATCTACAGTGTGAACTAATGGACCGCATGAATCTGAGACATTTGGTTGTATTCTTTCCTGAGATACTGACTCGTCATCCATCCTCTCTAATCTCTCTTGTCACTGAAAGCTACAGGATGCTGTAGAAACTGAATGTTAAATAGAAAACACTGGGTGAGGTAATATTTAGTACAAACACTATACAGGTACAGATACCCTGAAAGAGAAGTGATTGTACAGTGCTGAGTAGGCAGAGTCCACTGTAGTGATAATTAATGTACGATGAGTCGGGCACAGACACACCCCATGTGGATTGTATAATTATGGGGCTTGTTTTCATGCAGAACAGACTGTGCTTTGATGCTGTGGTATATTTGTATCTCAAACTGTGCTTGCTTAACATAATCTGGGAGGAAGTGTGTGCGCGGAGTTTTCATTTCGAGGCAATTCTGGTATCGCTTAAGGAAATAGTTCAACATTCTGGGAAATACACTTATTTGCTTTCTCTCCGTAAGATGTAAGATGAGTAGGTCGATACTAATCCCATGTCTGTGCGTTAGGTACGGAGCTGGACTATGGTGCTGGATGCCAGATATGGTCTGTAAGCGCTTGTTTTAGTATAAGTCTCTGTACAGGCCTGATGGTACCAAACCTGGCAACCCTAACTGTGGCGAAAGGACTCCAGGAAGTCACTGTGTTCAGTTTTTGTTCAGCAAGTAACAGATCCACCACGTAAATGACTCTGAAGTCACAAACTATTTTTTTTACACCCCACAAGTGACAATTAAAGGTTGACACATTAATGGCACAGTGAATTTTCCTTTACGTCATAAGATTCACTAAGGTCAGTTGCCTTAGGGCACATATGCACCAAACCGACAAACTAGCAGTGACGAAGGCCGGCTGTTTTGTTGCCTCAAGTCGCCGGTGTCTTGGCAGAAAAGCTGCACTTAAACACACCACAAAGACTACAGCCTTCGGCCAGCTCGTATCCTATGTTCTGTGCCTGCATGAGAGGAATTAACTCTCCAGACCAGCAGGTGGCAGTAGTCTGTATTCATCATTCAAAAAGGGAAAACGTTTTCACAATTAAGCAGCATTTGCCATCATTTTTACCCCACTCTCGCTAGCCATTTTTAATCAGAATTATGTCTGATAAAAAGTTGCCAGTTGCACTGGCTAAGAATAAGGAGAAACAGCACTAAATAGGTGAAATCATAGGAAGTACAGTGGAAGGCTCAATGAGCTTTTCCCCCATCTCTTCTCATGCACAGCCAATTCTCTTGAGAGATTTCTCTTGCTGACAGGCTCCACCACCAATCCAATGAGCTCTGTCGGCTGAAAAGCTACCGACAAGGGCTGACTAGTGCCGCAGACACTCATCGATGGCCCTGATATTGGTCGACGGCCAACTGTCTGGTGTGTCCGGGCCCCTACAGATATTGTCACTAGGAAATCTGGCAGAGAGCGAGTGAAACGGTAATGTCAGTTATATAGCAGTATATATGTAAAGTATGCTAACATTAGCCACTTTAAGCTACTGGTAATGCCAGACCAGGTAAGGCTACTGCAGAAAAACATCTGACTGTATTGAAATGAGCCAGGGATCAATAAAGGCTTATCTTATGTGAAACATTAGACAAACAACAAACAGTATATTTCTGTGCAGTGTGTGGACTCACGCTGGTGTGTTGGTACCCATGGACATGACTCCAGACACAAAGACCAGGGTTCCTACCACTGCAGCGGGCAGCAGCCAGGCTGTGTAGAAACCTGCAGACACATAAAGGTCCATTAGGCTGCAGCTCTCAGCTGATGCAGAGGGGTTGAGCAATTTAAGTTCTGTGCTGCTGTTCAATACTGGGATGTCCTCGATGAAGAGGTCAGGTTGGTGTTGCAGATGCGTGTCTAATGCTGAGGATGAAAGTTTTATTGGCTCAAGATTTCCCTCACAATATCTGTCGACAAAGTTCGATGTGTTTGCTTCTCTTAGTGCAGACATAATGGATTTTACCTCCCATGCCAATTACCCACTTCTGCTGGAATGCAAAACGTGTAACTCTCTGTGCACCAGGTGGATTTTTTCCCAGATAAATCTACCAAGCAGGTGTTTAGAGCAGTGGAAGTTTTAATGGCTAATGCCTGGACTACTGTTATACAGTATGTTACATGTATGAAAATGTTGTGGACAGTCGGCGGGACGGTCCGCCACTTTGGTCCAGACTCAAATATCTCAACAACTGCTGTACATGTATTAGATACACAGCCTCACAGAGTTGCTAACATGGCTACAGACTCTTGGATTTATTTGGATGCTGATCAACCAAAAAAGACTCTTAAATGTCAAAGTGAAACCAACTTTATCTGCACTCTGTGACTGAAATGAAAAATAATTGATTACATAACTCTTACACTCAGTATTTATTAGAGGCAGCTTTGTCGGCAATTACAATTTGCCAAGGTTCTTACTACACTCTGAGGGATATTCAGCGCTTTGGAAAATGTTCTTGTATCATTCTCATGATTTGTACTTTCCAATAACCTTGTGGATTTGTTCTTTATGTTCCGTTGTCTAAATGAAGCAGGTTTTCCATCAATGTGACACATCACCAAGTGGATTTATTTATTTAACCTCAGATCACATCATGCCTTGATTTCACTAAATGAACACATATGCAATCAATTATTTGGTTTGTATTTTAAGTGAATATTTTTATTAGACTTCTTTCTGTTAAAAAAATGAACATCAACATGAGAAAGGGGTTGAATATGTTTAACAGGCACAGTACCTAATATATGTATCTGGATAAGAACTTATATTTACCCAGCCAGGCAAAGTAGAGTGCAATCTTCTCTCCAAAGTACTCCCTGATGTGGTCCAGTGGTTGGTACTTGTACCATTTCCACCAGCGGGCCCAGTAGTGGTAAAGAATCTGCCGCTGGTTCAGCTCGTCAGGCCGAGTCTCGTACTTTGGAAGCTGAAAGGGGCCCTGTGAAGAAAACAAAACATGTTGCTTAGAGAGGGAAATAGCATAAATTTTGCCTCGGAATAAAGAGCAGATGAATAAAATCTGACCTCATGCAGGGGGAAAGCTGCTGTGTACACCCCTTCATTCACCAGTCTGTCCACACCAACCTCAGCCCTCTTCCTTTTCCCGTACACCGTCCTTGCAAGAATCTCATACACCTGAAAAAAAAGTCTTACTCAGTGAGAGAACAATTTGACTGAGTACATGAACTGTAGAGGAATTTCTGTTACTCACAACACGGTGTCTCTGTGTATTAGTGAAGTAGTTTTCATGGTCGTCACAGCCAAGGAACCTGTAGACGAGACACTTTTATATACTGTGATATAATGTTCACAGATCTTATTATTTACCATTGTCAATTACAACAGACCTGTTCATCTTTGACTTGCGAAAGGCACATGTGTAATAGTCCAGCGGCCTGTTTGGCACTGACTCCCTCATCACATTAGGTATGCATAGTCTACTCAGCACACGAGCAGATGTGTTTAAGTCCAGGTTCGGCTGTGCCTGGAAGACAAACACACAGTCATGCAGTATGCAGAATGTTTTTATCCTTATCTTTATAAAGTTACAATCCTTAAAGTTTCAGTTTATTTGGCAACACCTGTGGTCGCTGGTGGTTAACGCTATGTACATTTTTGCGATAAAGGCACCGGAGTTTTGTTTGAAATGATCAAAATCAACCGTTCGGGGCAGCAACCACATCTTCAGCAGCTGCTCTGTCAGTGATTCAACAGAAGAACAGCAACTCGTATCTGTTTACAACAAAGCAAAACAGGCCGTGGGCTGAGAGGATTCATTGTGACGTGGTGTTTTTAGACAGCAATGCCGTCCGACACGGTAATTATCAACTCATCGGCTTTTGTCCTCCACAGCACGATCGGGACGTGCATGCATTTCTTTCCCCAGTGAATCCCTTGTGTGTGGGTATGCATTTGAATCCTGTTCAATGAAGGCTTACTCCACAAGTAACACTAAATACTGGTGTTTAATGTACAACACGACAGTCTAGAGCTGTGGTGCCAAAACTTTTTCACTTGGAGGGCCAAAACTAAAATTTAATGGTAGACCACCGGCCAAAAATAAACACCAGTTGATTTGTACTGTTTTGTTAAGATGCAAAATGGTACCAGGATCCCGAGTGCCCTTAACTGATTTACTTTCAGTGCAAAGTGTCACTCTCTCAAATCATAAAGATGAATTAATAACTGGAATCCTAGACATTTACAACATCACAATTTCATAAAAATGATCTTTAACTTTTTCTAGAGACATCGAGCAGGCCAAACTCAACCTTGTGACGGGCCAACTTTGCTCGCGGGAGTCATGTTTTCCCCTCACTCTTCATTGGTTTGTCTGATTTGCTCCTGTTTTTCCTATGTTGCCCGGCCCTGTCTACCGATCGTGTTAACCTGAATTTGTTTTCTGATTCCTCGTGTTATTCTAGTTTGTACTTTTTGGCAGCTCTGGTCTACAGCCATGCACACGGATCGTTGAGATTGTACTTTGGAAAAGCAATTCTTTGAGCTGAGTGTTAACATCAGCATGTTGAGCATGTAACCCCTAACCCTAACCCTATGCACACAATGACAGTGCTATTCTGCTGATGTTTAGCAGGTGTAATGTACACCATGTAACATGTGTGACATGACCGA
Source organism: Pagrus major (assembly GCF_040436345.1). Lineage (NCBI taxonomy): Eukaryota > Metazoa > Chordata > Actinopteri > Spariformes > Sparidae > Pagrus > Pagrus major. The sequence continues at coordinate 25,118,925 of NC_133221.1, read as the reverse complement.
CTGCTGGACTGACAGTGCCATTCATAGAAATCTTGGATTATAACTTTAAAATAGACATATTTAATGACAAACAGCAGCACTGACCTGCAATGGGGCTCTCACACAGAGTTCCTCAGCGTAACACACCAGCACATCCCAAGGAGCGCTAACTTTCAGAAAATGTATTGTTTTCTTTTCATTCGCTGTTTCCTCCTGAGAGAAAGAGAGGTGACATAGACAAGATGTTGATTAATAACTCAACAAGAAGAATCAGTAGATTAAGAACTTTTTAACAAGATGAATAATCTGATCTACCTTTTCCATTAGCAATCCAACACTCTCCAGATTCTGAACAAACTTCTCCCTCCACTGCGCCAGCTGTGCCTTCCTCCGCTCAGACCTGCTGCTCTCCTCAGTGGGCACGGCCTCCCCCTCCTCACCCGTCACCTTCCCCTTCCCCTTCCCTCGTCTCTTCCTCCGCGAGCGAATCTCCCACACCAGCACAAAGTCTAGACCCAGATCAAACATAAAGGTCCGAAAAGGTTAAATGAAGGGCTGACTCGCTCATCCATCAGTTAGTTTGTGACAACCAATAATGATGCTGCCTACCGATTTTGGTCCTTCCATCTCTGAAGTAATTGCCCAGCTGTGGAAGTGGCTGGTTGCTTCTTGTGTTACAGTGAATATGGATGGGATCATCGTCACCTTCCGTATATCCGTCAGCAGCTGTGGCTGAAAGCTAAAAGCATCCAGTTGAGATGTTAATAAAGATCTCTTAATTAATTAAAAACAAGTGAGAGCTGCAGGCAAAAACAGATCATTTTCTACTCACTGTCCTGCCTGTAAATCCTTTTTGTCTGCATATGGGCTGTTAATTCCCTTATGATGGGGTTAAACCATGAAATCATAAAAGTGCCATTACACAGCATCATAAAAGCCTCCACTTTGCAATAATGAGTTCAGAAAGATGAGATGGAAAATGATGAAGGGAATCTTTCAGTGCAGTAAAGTCACATTTCAGCACAAGACATTTTGATTTTCCCTGTGATGCACTCTACCTGACACCACAGTGCTGATCAGATTCACTGCAACATCTCAGGGAAGTCACTGAGGTGTGAAGGGACGAGCCAAGCAGCAGGGTTACGCCTGCCGTGTCAATGTGCAGTTATTTTTGAAATCCTTGTGATTCCTCTAAGGAAGGAAAACACATTGCAGCATTATAGGAACAAAGTAAAACAGTGCTCACAAATCTCGGCGGGATGTAGCTCCCGTTGTGCAGACTCCCATAGCCGTCTGTGGTTTGTGCTTCACCTCCATAGTCCAGATCCAGGAGGACCTCTCTGTCTCCCTTCTGCAGCTCTGAGCCCTTCCTCAACATGATGAGGAGGATGACAGAAGGTGTTGTGGCTGGACACAGATACTAAGCATTCAGACAAATTGTACTGCAGAAGAAATCTGTGCTCATTACTGAAGTAATTCACAGATAACAACTAGAGACAGGCTTTAAAGAAAGAGACTGGAGAGAGAAAATAGTGTTTGATACTGTACCTTCGCTGTGGTTAAAATTAGGTTGCTGCTAAAGTCTGGATCTGCAGCAATCTGTGCTTCTCTTGTCCTCTCCCTCCTCTCTGTCTCTGCATTCGTCAAGCTCCTCCGCTCCAACGAGGGAGCTACCGTAATGGACCTAAAATGCAGGCAGGAGCTGGTGATTTGCTGCATTTCAGCAGAGGGAGTGTACATCAAGAGATACAGTACAGCGCACATCCCCACTTCATAAATAATGTAATAGTCATTCAGGGGTGGAGAATGGGGGTATAAAGTCAGAGCTCTCTCTCTGTAACATGTTCATTATGCATGTGTGGGGGAAATCCCCTCTATGATGTTCATGTGTATTCCCTCCTCCATACAAGCTGTTTTGCACATTTAGTTTAATTGATTTTGAGACGTACACAGAATTAACGTAAATTATTAAGAGCACTAGAAGAGAAGCGCCACCCCTCTAAGATTTTCTTCCTGATGTGCGTCATCATCATCGACCAATATGAGATCAGATATATTTTTGTATATTACCTTATTTTTCCTCATGTTTCGTGAGGTATTAAAATTGTATAAGAAAGTGGTAGAAGAGTGGAGCAGACTAAAGAAGGGAAAGCATAACCAAAAGGTAGATATACTGTGTGCTGTCTGTAATTAAAGCACTTCTGCAAAACACGTGGCATTCACCAGTTACTGTAAATAATGGGACTGTTTTTTCCAGTCTATACAACTGCGCATGAAAGCTGCTTTCACAGGTCATCCCAATAAATCAGTTTCAACTGAGACTTACCGTAGACTTTTGATAGGCTGAAATAATGAATATATATAATATAGACAAATAAACTGCATTTGTTTGTTCTACTGTAAATATAAATCTATTATGTATTTTTTCTTGTGTGCAATGAAATTAATGATTTTAAAAAAAGATATATTCTGACAGTAATACCTGTCACATAAAAATGTGAAACAGGAGCCCACCACCTATTTTACACGTTGATGATGTCGTCATGGTTACAATAAGGAGGCACAAACCTCCATTGATGGCGACAGGGAGGGTCTAATACAGCAATCCATTGAGGGAAGTCGATATTCCCGAGTTAGTATTCCCGACTTCCAATCTAAATGCATCCTAGTGCATTTGTTAGGGAAAACATAGATGTTGGCAGCAAACGGATGATTGTATGGCAAGTCTGTGAACTTCACAAGCAACTACAGCAGCTGATTTAACAGATTAGGGCACTTAAAAAAAGACAGGACGAGTAGACTCATACTGCATGCTTGCAAAGACTTCTATTGAGCATAAATCAGCTGAATAATGAAAGTGACAGCTACAAAGCTGTTGTTACAGCACGTTTCACAAAACAAACACCACATAAGGTAAAAAGTGTTGAAAGATAAAGGTAGTCTAAATTGTTCACTATGTGCACCACTATACTGCTCAGATGTCATGTTTATGTTGTTGAAGTTGGGATTTGTGGATCTTGCCCGAGATTCTGACTTGAATGACCGTTCCATTGCACTTTTCTGTGTCAGAGGACGTTTTTATCCGAGGTCAAAGTACAATAAACTGCAGCATGTTGAAAGATGTATAGAGCTGTACTATGGGAAGGGTACAGTCCAGTGATTTTACAGCTGCACCCAAGCTTTGGACTACGAATAATGGTACTATGGCCTCTGCTGCTTTGATTTTGACCATGCTTTAAAAAAATATTAAAAATATTGAATTTATTCTCATATAGCATCAAGCCATGCACTGCCCTGTGCTCTTGGATCACTTTCATTATGGAGGAGGAATGAGATGACTCTACGAACCTGTTTAATAAACACAATATGATTTTGTGATCAGACAGGGATTGCTGGTTCATAATTTTCACTTACAAAGGAGCACTAATCTTCTTTCTTCCCTGGACAATGCTTTAAGAGGCACTGAATCATCAGTACGCTGTTAAAAAACACTTTGGACTGAACACTGGCTTTGGCATCTCAGAGTCTCCATCAACCTCAAGCTGTATCTTTAACAGTCTAATTACACCTCCTGTTGTGTTCTCATCTTCCTCAATTTCCCTTCCTGCAGGGGATCAATGTGACTTTTCCTCTGTTCTTTTGTAAAGCTCTTGGTACTCTTTGTCATCCATCAGCCAATATTGCCGCTTTCCATTAAAGATAGATTCTGTATTATTGTGTGCAGAGAAAATACAGACAGGGAGAAGATTTAATGGCTCATTGAAACCATGGTAACACTACAAGGTGACATATTATGTTGCTAAAATAATGAAAACGCATCTGAACAAGATCAGTGGTAACTTGTTGCCCTAGCAACTACAAAAGATAATCAATAACACCAGAAGCTGCGAACATAAAGTGATCTGTGCTGTGATGGATGTTGGCTTCTTTTCACTACGAACACATTTCAGCTAGTACCAAACACCATTAGTTGTAATAGTGGATCTTTATTCTTAAAGTTTTTGAAAATATCTTATCGATGGTTAGAAGCCGTGGTTCCCATACATTCAATTTCAACCTTTCTGGTATTTATAAGGTGCCTCACACTCAGAACTATACGATCATAAAAAATAGACGACTAGAATAAAACAACTAGTGGGACATATTTGATTTTGCTTCGCCGCAATTAAAGAATAAATTCACCCAAAAATGAAAATTCAGTCAATATCTACTCAGCCCCACGCAGATGGAAAGTTGGATAAAGTTTCATAGCTTACAAAACATTTCTGGAGCTTCACAGCAAAACAGCATTGCAGCATTCTCCTAAACAGCTGAAGTAGATGGAGACTTGTTTTAAAATGCAGCTCATCTGGCGTAATCCAAGTCTCTGGAAGCTGAAATCTTCACTGTAGCTGCTAAGCTAGAAGCAGTAGTACCCATCCTGCGTGAGGTGGGTGCACAAGCTCGACCACACATAATGGGTGTAAGTAACATCTTTTCAATAATTATCAATTTGGGATCTTGGGGCTACCGGAGACTTGAATTATGCCGTATGAGCTGTGTGGAGCCACGTTATTGTTTTGGGGGGATTGTTTTTTACATTTTAAAAGTCCCCATCTACTTCAGCTGTTTAGGAGAATGCTGCAACCCTGCTTTGCTTTGAAGCTCCAGAAATGTTTTGAGGACAAGAAAACTTCACCATACATTCCATCTGCATGATGGGGAGTAGATAATGACTGAATTTTCATTTTTGAGCGAACTTAACCTTTAAGAAAACAACCATAAAATCTAAACCATTGGGCTTTAAAAATCTCTAATCAACAAACCCTTAAATGAGGGTATGACCACCCTAAATGCTGATGAACAGCTGTAGAAGAACAGAGGTTGTGCTGGCTAGCTGCAACTGAGAATATGAGAATACACAGACATAAGAGGGTGGATCTGAAAAAACACATGGTGCTCAACCAACTGTTCCTTTGATAACTACGCTACATGGCTTAAGTGTGACACTTGACATTCATATGTAATTGCTGAACATCTTAGTCCAAAACTATGGGAGTTAGTATGCTACAATCAGCCCTCTAGAAGGACGTTTCGATAAATCAATTTCTTGAAAGGCCTGGTGTTAGTGCACTGACACTATTGGTTATGCTCTCATATTTATAACCCGTTCCCATGGTTTTGCAATTTGTGGCAACATTGTTACTTTAAAATGGCTGTTAATTGCATAAGCAGTTTCATACAGTGTTACTACATAAAATATACATGGATTCATATGTATTTGGATGTTATCAAAATTACTAAAGCACATTTTCAAGTAGAACTTAAATTAACAAGAAAATCCAATTAGGAATATCTCTGGAGTACAGCAGGAACATTACAGAGGAATCTCTATATGAATGTTATCATAAAATGGATTATTATGGGCAAAATAAATAAGCCTAAATAAACCAAAATGAGGTAATTGTATAAAATAGTAATATAGACACTCATGACATCATCAACACAGTGAGACAGGAGGGGGGAGGACAGCCCGTCTGTGGCTGCGTCACGCTTAAAAATACATAGAGAAACATGATAAATCTGGGAGCACGGTTTATAAACAGAGAGTACAGATTTACTTATTCTCCTAAACTGACCCCAGGGGAGCTCTGTACTATGACTGTATGCTGCAGCAGTAACATTTCCCTTCACTGGAATTAAGGAGACTTTAGAAATCATAAAAAAACAGCCGTACATGACCTCTACTGGTCACCGAGAGGAAGTGCAACATTGACTGAACATCTCAAAGATTATTTCTGAAAGAGCACAGCATACAGCTATGGGTGACGCTTATCTGTCATTGTGTTATTGGTCGACGCTTTCCAGTCATCATAGATTTTCAACTTCAAAACAGTGATGTAGGCTGGAAAGGGAGCTTTAAAAGTGAGGAATTCAAGTAGGTAATTACTGAGTCAGGACAATTAATCAACAACAAATCAACTCCCGCATACATACAATCGATATGTTGTTTTTGTGCTGACAACCATCCTTTCACATGCTAAACAATGGGGATTTAAAGAACCGTATGTGTGGGAGTCTACACCTTCTGTCAATCTGAGTGAAAGAAGACAGTTTACCTGACACACACCTGCTGTCTTACCTGTTAACATCTGTCCCTGCTCTAACATGACTGTCCTTATGTTTTCAACACACAGCATTTCACTGGTTTGACCTATAACAGAAATATAGAAGTTAGAAACAGAGATACTGTCACCACAGGAGCCAATGTTTTCATTTCACTTTATTCAGTTACGCCGTCCAATCACAAAGGTTTATTTGTACATTCATTACCATTATGAACAGTATAAAACCTTATGGACATGCACGTCTTTGCGTGTGAGTGTACAGTATGTTATGCTTGATTAGTGCTTCTATTTACAATTTGGTAAAACTCCTAAACATAATACAAATATTACATGCAGTATACATTTATGAACAAAACCAAACAGCGCTTTTTCACAACGCGTCACTTAGTAGATGTCATCCATCATTGGCCAGCAATGTCTCACATTCAAAACACCGCTCGAAAAGACTTTCTTTATATACACTTCATAGGCCACAACTTTAGCAGTCAATTTTTTATTGATAATCCAACAATCTTTTCAAGTAAGTCCAACTATTGCAACCGTACTCTCTCTGGTCAAAAAATCCTTAAGTGATCCTCTGGGGGGGAGAGGACTCCAACAACACAGGCGAGTGATCCTAATTTAGAACCCACTGAATTATTAAAAGGACTTCTACATAAAAACCTTTTCCAACATGTGATACTACTGTGCAGCCTCGTCTGTGCGCGCAAAATAACATCATAATGCTGCGTGAAACATGGGAGGAGCCAAAATAGAAAAAAAGGAGTTAAAAAATACTGAATTAGACAAAACAGCAGCATGTTAAAAAATAAAAAACACACACGGTGAGTCTTAAGGTTTTGGATGTGATGTACCTTTTTCACCTGAGATTAGATTTCTTTGTAAAGGAGCAGAAGATGAGTGAGACCAAGGGGCACTTAGAAAGGCTTGAAGCACTGATTAATGCTGACAATGAATTCCATACAAACACACAGTACATGAGTAAAGTAATGCACAGGGCCGGGTAATATTTTAGGGTTTGTGATACTGATGTCTAAAATTTTCAAACAATGTTTTTTTAATACCTCACTCTGCTGACTATAATCACATTTTTTCTAGAAAAACCTGCCTGATTTCCCGATTTTTAGGCACAAATCCGACAATATGATACCATTCTGTGCCACAGTCAATAAAGACACCAGTATGTCTGAGGTCGATACCCAGCCATACATACAGCACATAATTGGACTTGTCTATCAAAAGAAACCAGGACAGAAACAAAGATGATTGTTTTAAGTGTTCGATGCAGTCAGCCAAATTGTACAGTGTAAGGCAACTACAAAAAGGAAAATACAGTGCTTCGTTAAGTTTAAACAAATCACTCAAGGTTGTCAGAAAGGCGACATTGTCATTGCACTGAGAGCACTTACACTGCCATAGACAGAGCAGCAGTACTCAAATTAGTATTCATGTTATGGACAGATTGTAACACATGCACGGCCATCTACTGACTATAATTTGTAGAGGAACTAGAAAGAGTTTACAGTCTAATTCTTATTTCTTCTTCAAGTAAAGCTTTAATAATGGATGATATCACAGGCAATTTCAAAGCATTAATCTGCTAAGAACAGATGCTACACTTGCTGTAGGTTGAAAGGCTTTTTAATGATTTTATAAACCTCAAAAATGGCCCTACACCACTAAATGATGACTAGTACACGAGGGGATGATCTAATTCAGTGGCGTGGCCAGATCTTACTGTACAGTACAGTATGATGCCACCAACCAGTGGTGCCAATACAACTTCAAACGGACTAATTCTTACCCACACTCACGAGGGAAGTACACGTCCACTAATGCAGACACGAAATTCAATATCATTAAAATGTCACCACTTAACTGAATAATTTAGTAACAATTGTTCCCACTTTCTCTAAAATGGTAATAACACAGCACGTTATGATATTAACACATAACCACAACTGATACCATTAAAAAAAACACTAACAATGTGCAAGTCTGCATGAAAGCCTCCACTCGTCTCTGTGGAGTGGAGAAAAGGCAAGTCCGTTGCATCTCCTGATGCATGTTTTTTTTTTTTTTCAACATTTAAATTGGAGAGGCAAGATCTCAGAGACGATACAGGCGTGAGCATGTCATGTAACAGTGCAAGTGTTAAATATCCACGTTTTTCATATTAAGATCCTCATTCACTCAAGCTAATGTACGATGTGATGATAATAAACAAGCCGTCAGTGACTATGTGTTGATACTGTACAAGCGCTGTACATTTGCTCTACAACTGTACCACAGTTAGGCTTCAGTAGAACATCCTGCAACTGTTTCTGTGTAAGCAGGAAGTGGCTTTTATCGTCACACAGATGTGCGAGCTGTGCAAGCAGAGAGCATTAGTGATTTATAGTGTGCAAGGCGAGGAGTGGTAAGTTTTCCATGTTGCAAATAAGCAGCAACTGCCTCCTTCATATATGGCTTTCTTGATAAATATCACCACATTTGTTCTTTAAAGAAAACATTAATGATTCTCTCATGTCACTGTGCAGGGAAGCTTAATCCCTACTCAGCTTACTCACTGTGCTAAATATGTGTTTCATCATTCTACATCTTAAAGTCAAAGCTTCGAAGATTATATCTGTACATCAGTGTTCATTTTAAGATTCCCCTCTGAAGATGGTAACGTTGTTGAGACAAAATTCTCAAATTCACTTCAGCAGGACTTATTTGAATTTGTAGGTTGGTTCAAAGTCTTCGTGTCAAACTACTGTTTGTGCGTTGTACATTTATCCATCAATGTTTCCTACAGAGCTTTTTTCTCCCATATCGAGTACAAAATATCTCATCACATGACACGACACATTTACTTCATTCAGCATGTTTGTTCTGCATTGCTGCTATTTAGGACTGCTAATATCACCAGGATCAAATCAAACCTGCTGTAGTGTTCTGCTGGAGGTTCGTTTATATGATTTCTAGTGAGAATGTCTTACTGTTTGCCAGATGCATTGCTACTTCTGCAGGGAGTTTCTCTGATTGAAACATTTCATCAGTGGATCAGAGGTGCATCACAAGCTAACGCTGTAGGACAACAACCTATAACCACATCTGATTGGTTCATTTCAGTCTTTCAGGACTCTGAACAGTTTGCAGTGACTGTGAAGCCGGAGTTACTCCATCTATCCTGGAACTATATCAGACTGTTTGACTGTGAGTCTGTCTCTGTGTGTTTTTGTGTGTGTCCGTCAGCACCAGGGTTCACGCTGGGCTCTGCCTCGGGCCAGACTGTCTGCTCTCTGCCAGGCACTATTCATCAGGGCGAGGGCCTCACCACAACGCTTCTGCACAGATGGATCCAGCACCCCTCTGTGGGGAAGGTCAACCTGTGTACAGTCAGGACACACATGAGGGTTCAATCAGATGGACTGCTAATGGCAGTAGTCAGAATTAAGCTGCTGAATGTGTTATAATGCTGATGTTTGGGGAAGTAAGTATTAAGTATTGTAATGTTACATTTTTTCTAACTCCATCAATTTTACACATTACAGAGTGTTTACAGGTCTTGGGGAATACTACCGCATATGTGAATAAAAGCAGTATAAAGTCTCCAGAGGAGGCATGTAATCTGATAAATTGCCTCCAGTGATGTCACTGGCTAAGCTGCATTGTGGGCAGGGTAGACACCAGGCTTTGAAAAGAAAGAAGAAAAGGTGGATTAAAAGGGTGACATCTCAGCTTTTGATCACTGTGCAGTGCAGTACTGAGTCACTGGAGGCAATTTATCTGATCACATGCAGGTTCCTCTGGAGCCACAAAAGACTTCATACTACTTTTTTCACATATGCAGTTGAACTCCACAAGACCTGTAAACACACTTTATTGTATAACATTGCTGACGTTTCCCTTTAAACCACTGACAACAAGAGTATATCCTCACACCTGGAAAATGGCCTTCCATGTGTTGTCTAACGCCTCAAGCAATCGATCTCTCTCCTCACAGCCACTGAAATACAAGACCCATGGAGGAAGGAACTGAGTGCGATCTGCTGCAAACTCCTACACAGGGGGGAAGCAGGGACAAAGCATGAAGCATGAAGGCTTACATTAAAGACCTTAAACACAAGAGCAGTACCATATACTGGTACATAATATGCTGTACGGTTTCATAATATACAAAATAAAACCTCCTCATGCTCCGTCTTTCTCTGTATGTGTGTTTGTGACGAACAGTTACAGTGGGACAAAGGCAAAACTTAAGATACCATCAAACATTTGAGGAGACATCTGACCCCAGCACAATGCTACTGATATCCAAGAAAGTTTGCACAGTTTCTTTGGTAGAATCTGCATTGTGATGTATGATGTGTGTCTCGTATGTTTATGAGGGCTGAAAAATATTGTATTTACATTAGGATATCATGGAGAAGCCTTTGTTTTTTTTTTAAACATTTTAAAAATCATCTCATTTAATAAATTCAGCACTTAACCGAAAACATTTGTGACGTTTGCATCCGGTAAAAGCAAATAATGACATCACTTAAATCCATAGGTAAAATATCTAAAAAGTATGGCGCAGGAGACCACATATGTATAAATAAATACAATAACTAAGGTCTAATATAAAAATATATATACCACATATTGGACTAAGACAGATGAGTGAAACAGACAAACACTCACAATGACACAGTAATGCTTGTTGGCCTCCACGCTGACAGCAGTGACATCACAGATCTCAACGCTGCCCAGAGACCGGAAGAAGCTGGTCTGACAGTCCTGATGGCAGGTTAGCAGCTTACTGTCTGTCATTACCAGGCAACATGGGATACATGGAGTGGGGGCCACACCCTGAGGGATGACCTGCAGGTAAGGTGGTTATAGCTTAATCATACCTTCCTTATATAAATGGGACTTATATGAATCAATATTGACCTTTTATATTGTACTGAATTTAAGTGTTGAGATACATGCATTATAAGAAAGTTTGCTCAACACATGGTATATGTACTGCACATCTCCTTACCCCTTTGGAGACGGACTGGCACAGCAGCTGCATCCAGTCGGCCATGTCCTGCTCATTGTTGGCGCTGAGCTCGAGCGGAGGTCGCTCTGTCAGGATGACCTGGAAGGCGTGAGGACGCTCTGTGCTGTTTGAGCGACGGCAGCCTCCACAATGTTCTCCTCTGTGGAGTAATTAGGTTTCTTTTTTGAGTTTACCACTTTTGAACAAGGCCTCGACTGACTAACAATCTCCAGTTTAATCGGCTTTTTTCACATTTTTAAATGTCACAGTTAAAAAAGCACAGGTGTAAATGTTATAATTAATATGATGGCTGAATTCCATTTAGCTGCTTCAGTATCAGGTTCCTGGTATCATACAGGTTGACTCACTGTCTCCCTGGCACACTTCACTGGAACAGAGCACCCGTTAATGTTATTAGTAACATCTGTGCTTTTCTTGTCAAGTCAAAATGTGTGCTGTGAAAAAGGACTTTCCGCCAGTTGAAGCTTACCCCATAGTGACTGACAGTAGAGGTGTCACATCGGTTCTTTCTGCATACAGGTACAGAATCCCATTGCTGCAAGAAAAAAAAGACAAATATCTATATTCACCTAATCTGAAGCTTTTTTACATTAATATATTATTTCATATGATATTTATAATACATTGTAATCTTTAAAGCCTTTGAAAGCATCTGAAATGATGCCAATGCCAGTAGCAGAATTGTTCTAAACCAATTTTCTGGCATGCCTTCTAAGGACCACCAGCGTGTGTTTTAGGTTCTTAGCATTGGCTGTATTATTTAGCAGTGTGGGAGGACACAAGGAGGAGTATCATCGTTTGGTTCATGAACTCTGCCTGGTTAGTACCAAGTTTCAGGTTCCCTGCTTGAGAGCAACAACTCTTTCAGAGAGGATTTCTCCATCTGCAACAAGTTTGCAGAGTATTTCTCCTCCTTTGCTGGTGAAGTCTCTTTGCAGTACTGATGTTGTTTGTGGCACCAAGCGACATAATATGAACTGGGAGCAATTTGTGCATGTGTCTTTTAGCCAATACTGTATGACGGTATCTATTTCACCCTGACAGTGAGCATGTCATGTCAACCAGTGCTTATAAGAAAACATGACAAACATCCATTTTAAGTATTATAGTACTAGGTTATATTGTTTATAATGTAATTTTATAAATGTAATGTAAACAGCTTTAACAACAATGCTATTGACTAGCTGATCTAATTGTCGGCATATATGATTGGCCACTACAGAGTGATGTTGGGTAGCGTTTCTCCAACCTTTCTTGTTATTGCAACAGGAAAGACCATTGCCAAAAAGCAGCCAGCCCCCACACTGTGTTTTATATTACACACCATGTTCCTCTGGGCACACTGGCAGGCCCCCCTGCTGGTTACAGCTAAGGCTCTCAGTATTACTGGCAACAGCAGAAGGCGAGAGGAGTGAAAAGTCGAAGGAACTATCACTTCCAATATTTTTGGCATTTTTCATTTTTCAAAGTAAAGTGTGAAGTACTGAAGTAAATACTGGGGATTATAGTAAACATGATCTACATTTTTAACACTCAAAATAGTTTTTTTTCAGGACTACAATATGCTAGATGTTTAAAGTGTGATAAATATTACAGTGGTAATAAACATGAACACTTATCGGTGTATTTCTGAAGGAAAGAAACCTTCCCTTGTTAATACACAATATGGGAATGTTAATCTCAGTTGTAGTGTGTTTAATGGAACATATCAATATCAGTTTAAAGGAGTACTGTTTTGTACAACCTGTCCATACCTGAGGATGAGGTAGCAGCTTTTCCACAGCTCTTTACCCAGGTAGGTGGTTCCTGCCCGGTACTGCACAGTCCCCTCCTTGGTGCTGGAAGGTGCTCCAAACTTTGGTGGGCCACTCTGGGGTGACAAAGCCATGTCCATAGGATCCTCCCAGTGGACCAGTGAATACAGCTGGATAGACACTTCTGATACCTGGAGAAACAGCCGAACATTAGTTTATCACTGCTTTGAAAGTCAGCCAAAGAATAGGAGTGGTAAATAGAAACTTATAAAAAGGGGCTTTTTAGTCTATGTTTAACTATACATTACCACTAACCATTTTCTGAAGCATACTTTGGTCTGTTAGATTTTTTCCATTTTTTCCATTCATAAACAGTATGAAAATTGATTAGCAAACACTTGAGTTGAGTATTTATCAGTTATCTTATTGTTGCATTGTGATACAGTCCAGAAAATAAAATTAAATATATTTTTCTTGTGTCATTTTTACTGGCTTTGGGCCAAATGCATCAAAATAATGCATTGCAAAAAACGTTTTACATCTTTGAGCGTTACAGTTCGACGCACAAAGCTATTAATTGTGATAAACGTCTTGTGTTACAGATTTCCCTAAAGGTTTCTATTCATTTACTGCAGTTTCTTGTCCAGTCAGAGGCAGGACTACTGGTAAAGACAACTATGTATAAAGCCCTTGGTACAGTAATATTTTGTAATTTTGTCTTATGATTAGTGGTTGATTAGTTACATGTATGAACAGACCTGTAATGGAGAGCTACTACTGTATATGTGAAGTTTAACAATGGTTTACCTCACACTGAGATTCCTGGGAGATGAACTTAGTAAGAGCCAGTTTTTCCATGGTGGCATCAGTCAGAACAGAGGGATAAGGAGGCTCACGACAACCTTTCACCATTGCTGACTTGAGAACAGTCAAGAACCACCTGTAAGTGAAAAGATGGATTGGATAAGGTCAGAGGAGGGACCAACAATCACCCATTCCTGTATGGATTAAAGTCAATTTTCATGACATGTAATGCTGCATTCCAGTTACATGGGAGACCACTCGCCCGAGTTGTGAAGTGGGAAATCTCGCAGCTGTCTCGCGACATTTCACCGAGGCACGCCCCCTTTGGTCGGAATATCCACTGTCTGACTCGGTGCTCCTGAGAGTACACCGAGTTGAGCGAGGATAGACAAACGACTCGTCAAACAAAGATGGCTGCACCCATAATTGATGTATTTTCTTTGTATTTGTACCAAGTTGGTCGTTTTAATGTCGATTTTAAATGCTCTTACACATTTGATTACATTGCTGCTTTAATCCGGTCACCAATTTATGCATTGCACGGTCTTGCTGTGCATGCAATACAATGTAAAGTTTTGTTTTCGAGCTGGTTTGCTAAAGAGGCTAATGTAGCTAACAATAACAATGACTAGCCTGCTACTACCCTGATGGCGTCCATGTTCTTCCGACTCGTCGTGTAGCGAGACAAACGGGAACGCTATTTGTGCTACAAGCCAGGAAATGACGTCACGTTCTCGCGTAAGAGCAACTTGGGCGAGTGGTCTCCCATGTAACTGGAATGCAGTATAAGACCACAGATATATACATGCAAGAATAAGTGACATTGGAGGACATTATACTTGGCTATTCAGAGCCTTTGAGAGCCTTCTAACAAAAGGGGGTGGAAATAACCTTAGTTGTAGTTGACTAATAATTTTCTGTTTTACGCCACATTAAATTAAGAAAATCTTAGGTATTTAGAGAAGGAAAGACTGGCTATCTCTGCAAGAAAGCAGTTGCACTGTTACTGTAGTCAAACAAGCTGGTGGTTAATGCTGGGGGTTAATACAAAAATGCAGTAGTTGTGAATGCCCTATGATTCATTATGTAGTCAGAGTATTACGAAATACAAGGCACAAATGTAACAGGTACACTCACAAGGTAAGAGAGGCGTCAGCTGTGTCCAACAGGAACTTTCTTCGTCTGTTGGTACAAACCACCGTCACTGTCTGTTGGTCGAGGCCCACCTAAAGGATGACAGCATTAAGACTAATACATCAGACACAAAACCACACGGCTCAGAAATATCATGTCATAAACTCAATATGAATCAGATAAATGGGAGAAAATGGAAAATCCTTGTTGTGCAGGACACTCACTGAAAGATAGTCCAGCTCATTATAGGAAACGGCCTCTTCTACGAAGTATGGCTTCTCTGCTGCACCTGTGGAGGGAAACAAATGTACAACCAACACATGCAGTGAGAACATGTTAATATAATGTGCTTTCTGCCGACAGAATGACCTTTTTTAAATGTGTTCCCCACTTCCTGAAAATAAATTGTGTAGATTTTAAGGGACAATTACAATGGAAGAAACTCTTAGAGGACCTAAAAACAGTGTCAGGCTCTAACCTGAAGGTAAGGAAATGAAACGATCAATGCTCCTTTCCCCTGTATAAAAATGTATTGGGACTCCCAATACTAATTTCAGTATGTTCCAATTTACGAGTTGTACTGTTCAACCTTTATTACTAAATAAAGCCAATGCATGCTGACCTTTTAGTCACTTACCCTTTCTAAGCAGGTAGATGTAACAGTCAGTCAGCAGCAGGTAAAGGGGCTGCAGGTCTCCCTCCATATGACCTGTACTCATTCTCACCATCTGAAGACACAATATTCACAATCTGTCTCAAATGATTCTGTTCAACGGTGATGGGTTCTGAAATTTGAATAACAGACTGTAGCACAGGGCAGGGTTCCTACAGCTTTTAAAGAGGAAAATTCAAGCACTAAAAATTGCCAGTTTTTATCATAACAACTAAATACCCAATATATACCCACAGTTATTAGTTGTCTTTTAACCAGTTGTTTATGAAAGCTTTTCTGATCATGATTATTTAATTCTTGCTAATCTCAAACCCAGGATTAAACAAACATATGATGGCATCGTTTTATTTCAAAGAGAAGAAGATTTTAGATAAAACACCTGATGATGTTGAAAATCAAGCATTTTTCAAGGAGTTATTTATCATTCAAGATTATTCCTAATTTTGAAAAAGGGTAGAAGATTGAGCATTTCCAAACTTTCCAAACTTTGTATGTAACCTCATGGTGTTGCTACATATATAGCTGTTAACAGAGCATAGTGAGTGTTATTTTGTAAACATATGGTCCATCACTAGCTGTTGGTTTTCATCATCTATTACAAACCAATGCAATCTGTTTTTACTTGATACTTATATGATCATTTTAAAGGTAAAGGTGTTTCATGCAAAGTGTGAATCAGTTTCTGTGTTTGAAAATACTAAAACCAGACAAATAACTTACGACAGCCTCAGTAAAACCAGTAAGGAGGCAGTTGGCAAACTGAGCCTTGCAACATTTCCACTGAACAACAGTCTCCAAACCACTTCTTCAATGTCAAAATTTTGTCAAACAACACCACAACTGTGGAATGTGGAAGAGAATTACTTTTCAAGACAATCAAATTTATTTCTATTTCTGCCTGTTACATGCCATGACCTCACTGTACTGTCTTGATTTTATCATTCTGTTGTAAATGTTACAGCTGAGCACATACAGATTGACAATTTCTCAAGAATTTAACCTCTTTCAAAACAATTAAAGAATGAGTTGTCTCGTTTCACCTTGAAGAGCTGCTCCTCGTTCTCTCTGAATACATGAATCATGAGAAGAAGCAAGTGATTGTTGTCCACCCTGAAATATGAATAATAAACAATATTAGACACACTTTAAACATCATAACAATGACAAACAACTCACTTTTTGCAGAAACTCCTTACTTAAACTCTGCAGGATGAGAGCTCTCAGAGGGACTCTCTTGGAGTTCTTCTGCTTCCTCAGTAATCATATTCTTATCCTCTCCTCCTTCTGTGTCTTCCTCCCCGGTCATCACGTCTGGCTCCTGTCGTGCTGTCGCTTTTGCCTCTCCTTCATCTTCAAGGCCACCTGAAAGAGTCTGTGACTGGCTAAGCTTTGTAGAGTCATAGTGGCCACCACCCGAGGGAGTAGAGTCTGGACTGAAGGAGGTAAAGCAGCATACGTCTGCAGGTGCAGGAGAGGCCTGCAGGAAGTTGGGGCTGGCAAGAGGGGAGAGAGACATCTCTCCTGGGGCTCGGTCAGGTGGCTCGCCCCCCGAATCCTCTCGAAAGGGCTGCTGTGCAGGAGGCTCGGGGCCCTGGTTGCAGCCTTCATTGTTTTTCTCTTCTGGGTGCTCCCAGGCCTCCTCCCTATCCAGAGCCCCGTTGAGCCGGTCCATGACATCGCGGAGGGGTTGGCCCACAGTGTCCATGGAGGTGTCGGTCATCTCTGGGAGCCGCAGGAGGCCTTCTACTCCATCCTCATCTCCTTCCTCCACGACCTCTGATCCCACCCTGCTTCTCCTTAACTCTCCCTCGGCATCCAGATGAATCACAGTGCCGTTTAATGAATCTACATCCTCCGAGGACAGGAAGCTGTTGTCTACTTCGATGTGCTCGGAGGAGACAGAGTTATGGATGCTGCTGATGGAGTCTGTGGAGCCCTTCCCTCGTCGCTTCTTGGCTGGTTTCCTTCGTCTAGCCATTCTAGAGGAGTGGAGTGGTTAGTGGTTCCTCCGTTGTAATACAGTTTGACTAACAGACTACACTAACAGATTTAGAAAACCAAGTGGTGGCAATAATCTAGAACTTGATACTGCACAGGAACCCTGTCGAATGTGAGCCTACAAGATCGAAACTGAAGCTGTAGCTTCTGTACCTGATAACCTCCAACTCATTGTTGGCATTCTCCATGTCGTCTCCGATGATGGTGACATTGTAGCGGCTGGCCACATGAACCGGCGTGACATCAGCTGAGGTGTTGGTAGTGTTGGTGTCCGAGTCCTCATTGAAGGGGTTGTGTCTGGACGTGGGGCTGTGTGGAGAAGGATGAGCCGCCACCTTCACCTTGACAGTGCCCACAGAGAGGACCACTGTGTCGCTGATGACTGTCTGGGGATCAGAGCCACTGGATCGTGGGCAGCTTGCCTGGTCGGTCAGGTCACCCTCTAACACGAAAATCAAAGGCTTGGAATTAATATAAAAAGTCTCAGTCACACACATTCAGTTCTGTAAGAAATACACTGAATTTTTGGGACTGTTTCGTCACTAAGGTGAGTGATACACATCAGTCAAATAGCTTTACTAAAAATAAATTTAGAGAAGAGTTGTTTCTGTTCATTCATATTCTGGAAGTTGGTTTTGTTTTCATCACCAATGGAAAGAGACAATTTCACAAAAACTTAGTGTATTTCTTCATCAGTATTACACACAAATAAATGTTAGGGGCGGCAGTGCTGTTTGTAGTTCGTTGGCAGGCTCAGAGAGGCACGAAACGAGATGCAGGAGACATCAGGTAGGTACACAGGCAGCAGCTTTCTCTGCAGTGGCACAGGCCTAAGTCAAACATTACTTCTGCAGCTAGAGATGGGTCACATTTAACAAATATTCATATAATAGCCTTTGCAAATTTGGAATCAGTGGTATTTTTTTATGTACTATGCATCATTAGTGGACTAAACAGGATTTCTTTTGCAAATTAAAATTTAGACCTCGAAAGGAATAGTCAACCATGAGTCGACAGACATTTGCATGTTCCATGTGCGCATAGAAGCTTACAGCAAACAGATGCTGTATTGATATCAAAACAATCTGCACTCACACTGCAGTTTGAGCTGAACCTAGGCCAGTGCCACACATCGCACAAGAAGAGAGGACATTGTAAATAAAACGATACACCAGACAAACGGATAACATAATGTAATGTAGACAGACTGGACGAGGTGAGTACCAGTTACATCAGGCGTTTGTCTTGCTGTGGTAAATAATAAGGCAGAGTGAGCATTAGGATCTTTGCCCAGATGAGTTACACATGCAGAACATGACAGAGGACAGTTCCATATACCCACCCAAACACTGAATTCCCCAGAGAACCAAAGCACTGTGTTTCTTCCCAAACTTACCTGTCAACTTGTTATGTAAGATGACGCCTTGTTCATTTACTTAGTTTGCTAATTTAGCTCCTAAAATTACCATTAAGGAAAAGCTTTACTAAAAATGGACGTTCACTGACACATTTTGCTCAGTTAGATAAACCTTCATGTCTCATAGGTAGGTTTAAGAGCCGGTAAACATTACCTTCTCCTATACTGGTTGACAGAGATGTTGGTTTATACAACGATAAATTAAGTTACAGGCTTCAAATTTAATGTTCATTAAATTCAGTAACCCAGTAATCATAGTCATCAGGTTGCAAGCAACTTAAGAACCAAACCCACATGCCTTTAAACTGAATCCATTCCCAAAAGTCAAAGCACTTTTACTTCAATCGCTTTGATTAGTTGTCTTTGGCACCAGCTGGCTATATTTTACATATCAACATGTCTAATTACTGGCTAGAGCACCCAGCATGCATTAAGCACAAACTGTGGCATGGCCATGCCAGATAGAAGGGAGGGAGTGAGGGAAGTATGGAAAAGCAGGGGAGGGGGGGAGGGTTGACCAATGTCCCACCTTCCCAGTCTGCACTTGGCAATGACTGCAACACGGGGAAGATGTCACCGA
This sequence comes from Pagrus major, assembly GCF_040436345.1. Classification (NCBI taxonomy): domain Eukaryota; kingdom Metazoa; phylum Chordata; class Actinopteri; order Spariformes; family Sparidae; genus Pagrus; species Pagrus major. The sequence goes on along the minus strand of NC_133221.1, from coordinate 25,099,444 downwards.
AATCATAATCTAAAAAAAGGAGGGATAACATTCAACATTAGAGAGAGATGGAGTGGAGAGAGGAGAGTGAGACAATGGCACAGAAACAGAAACATAACGTGACATGGTATATATGAAATAACAGAGGCCATGGGGCAAAAAAAAAAGACAAATGGGAAGTAAAACAGGGAAACTGACTCAGTACTTTGTGGAGAGCGATGGGGAAAGCATTCACTGAGCGCTGCAATCACCACAGGGAGAACATTCTGTAACCATGAGTCTCTGCACGCCAAGTGATCCATTTGATAAAATGCACTTTGTATCAATGAGTCATAAGAGTCCGCCATGATCAATCCAACTTCTGCTTCAACATGCCATTAGCTTGACATCACTTTACGAATTTCTCCCAAAGCAATAAAGTGTGCACCTCACAACGTGCGTTTTGAGCAGGGGCTGATCAAATCAAAAACCCAAAATAAAAACTGCCATTCAGCGCGAGTGTCAGAACAATAATAATAATAAAATTAATAATAATAATAATAATAATAATAATAATAACAACAACAATAACAACAACAGGTGACCAGAAACTAGATATTTGATGGGGCTAATTTAAAGGGGAGTGACACTGACTGGCCAATAATGACTCAGAATTAAAAACCAGTAAATATACAGTGGGTACCAAAGGATTGTAAAAGCAGTTAGTCTGTATAACATAGGGAATCACTGCTGATAAAGTGAAGCAAGGGATCAAACAAAATAGGGCTTTTAGAAAATCTGTGCTGCTTCCTAGGGATGTCCCGAGCCAATCCTAAGGATCAGTGTCAGGGCTGATCTGGGGCGTATGTTAATGGATCGGTTTGGGCTAAAATAAAGCAGATAAAAATTCAATCAAATCCTCCTGTTTTTTCCACCACATCCTGCTAGTGTCGCAACACACTGCTCTCTTTAATGACAGCCAGACTCTACACTGTGAACATTTCACTCCATGTGCAAGTAAAAATCAGAGTGTGTGAATGTAAAAAATGACTTGGTCACATCAGTGATTGACTCTGTTTTGATGCTCGGGTTGTCAAAATACACGTTGCTAAGATCTGACTGCTACAGATTCTATCACTGCTCCTTAATTAGCAAAGAGCAGTGGACAAAAACATTTAGCTAGCAGCTTCTCATTTTTAGCCGGTGCTTTTGTTGATCCAAAATTAAACTTGGCTGTTGTTGGATTTGTGTGGTCTCTGCAAGCTGGTGATTGTACTCTTCCAAAGAATGTTTATGAGGTAAAAGCAGCATTAAAACCTCTGTACTGTACAACCGTTGAATGTATCTGTCGTCCCAACAACTCCAACAGAGTGATACTTCTTCTTTCTGACTCATAATGTCGGGTCAAAACCAGGAGGCATTATCTCAGTTTAACATTTGCTAGTATTTTACATGACAGTTTGATAATAACATGGAAATGGTGGGGTAATAGCTTAATAATAAAGAGGTAATAATCAAGTAGTACCACCTTATTACCAAAGTAATAAGCAGGTGATAGTATGGTATTAACAATGGGAACATCTGGGTAATATTAGACTGATAGTTATGTAAAAGTGTAGTAAGGGCCCAGAAAATAATTATAAGGTAATAGGTAATAACAGGGGAAACACATTTAAAGATAGCAATGAGGCAAAACTATTTTAATCTAGTATAGTACTATTTTGGTAACAATATGGTAACCTGCTAACCATTAATGGTCATAACAGGGTAATATCTGGATTTGGTAATCTGGTACCAATAATGAGGCAATAACCTGATAATAATGAGTTAATATCAGATGATATTTTTACAGTATTATAGGCTAATATCCACATAATACCTTCAAACTCACATGAAAACTCTTGGAAGTCAAAATTGCTAATTACCATATTGTAAAGGCTAAAATCATCCTTACTCATCTTCCAAACACACCCTTTTTGCTTCATGGTAATACTGTACTGTACTTGTGGTTGTTTCTTTGTAATAACCGTGAATCAAGGCTGCAACATGCTAAACTACCCATTCCTATCAAACTATTACCTTGCTATTATGGAGCTGTAACGTTAAATGCTACCTCACTTTTTCCATATTATATCAATAATTTACATTTATCAGCTTTACAGTTCTTAATCAGGACTTTTAGTATGTGGATCAAGAAGCTCATGAAAAAAAGACAGGCCAGACTTGGAAGGCTACAGCTGTTATTTCAATGAGTCAGATACATACTTAATCAATTTTAGGCTTCAAATCAGACTTGATATTAAAGGACTTGGATTGGGATCAGGACATCCCTACGTCTTACCTTCACTTGAGGGGGCTATGGCGCTGTCATCCCACTCCAGGTTGGTGGAGGTGAGGGAGGTGAAGGAGTGAAGGGACAAGCTGTCTGAGCTGGGTAGCCTTTCCTCAAAGTCCAGGAGGTTCTGGGGTTTGTAGTATTCTGGCATGTAGGGGGCCACGTCCAGATAGGGAACATCCTGAATAAGATGACCCGACAGAAATGTTACAGACATGCAGCTCACATTAAGGAGATTACTTTCTATCGATATTGTGAGAAATATTAGCTAACCAGCTCCAGATCAAAGCGAATGAACTCCAGACCGGACACCAATGTGAGGAAGAGTGTGAGGTGGTCATGGCTGCAGACCAATGCGTTCCTAGCAGAGAAGAAATCAGCTGTCAATTACCACAAAAATACTGTTCTCCAGCATAACAACAACAGACGGTAACTCCTGAAATGCAATATAACGTCCACTTGTTACATAGCATCAATTTGTGAGGACAGATCAGATGACTTACTTGAAATAATACTTGTGGAGCAAGGCCTGGTTCTCCTGGAACAGGCGAAGATAGCTCTCTAAAGAGCTCTCACTTAGTGCCAGGTACAACCATGCACGACCTGCACAGCAAAGAGACGAGTTCTTTACTCTGCATATAACCCACTGAATGATGAACTTATACTTTACTGAACTGAACAGTGTGAGTGTGTTTGACTGTGTGAAAGAGATGTCTCACTTCGACCAAGGTTGGTTGCTATGTGCTGAAGCTCATCTATCTGTCGGACAGCCTCTCTCCTGGTGAAGTGAAGGACCAGGACCCAGTAGCCGGAGGAGATGTCCTGTAGTCTGCAAAGGAGAAAACAGTCAATAATATCACATACATGAGGCCTAAGGGGCACAACTAAATTTCAGAGAAATGTAACAGTATTGTACTGCAAAGTATCAACACAGTTAGTTGTAGCTTGAGTCTAAGAGCTGTCAAAATTGCCCAATGCATGAGTAATGGGGTTTATAACATGCCAATAAAACCAAAACAGATATCTGTTTGCCCTATGTACCTTTACTGCAATATACTTAAGCCCCTTACCCATACAGCAGAGCATGGTCAAGGTGTTCACAGAGGCGCTGCAGGACCCGGTCGTGATTTCGGATGGCTGGAGTCTCATCTTCACAGGCCGCAAAGTAACTCTGCAACTGTGGAGAGAGACATGGTTTCTCTGCTGTTTGTTCTGCTGGGCAAACGGACATTTGAACTCAAATTCCTGTTACAAAGTTGCTACTGTTTCTCCTTCAAAAATATGATTGTATTTCAGTTATCATAAAGGACAGACCTCTGAAATGATACCTATGAAGATATCTTTTTTCCGAGCAGTTAGATTCATTAGGACTGGCTGACATAGGCACATTGATCTGATCTTTTAATTATTTATGTTGCATATACCTGAATCCAGCTGCAGTTACAAACTTTGGTTGCAATTTAATGTTTGTGCAGGACACAGTGTATGGGTAGCTCTAGTAGGTCATCATCCAAGACTGTTCAGTCAACCTGACATGTTAAATCGCTCTGTAGGAAGTTGGTGAAAGAGCTTTCGAAAGCATGCCAAACAGGCAATTACGAAAGTGCTTTAATGCAAACAAGCCAAGCAGTAGAGCTCTTTTTTGTCCATAATGGATTTCTACCCTGATCATAAGTCATCGTATCAATAGGGAATAAAAGCTCATGATGCCCAAGGTTTAGGGAAAGTACAGCGGGACAATGATCCTACAGTGAAACACACAGTCAAAAGAATGAGGAATTTACTGTCAAGCAGTGGAATGCCTCTGACCTAAATCCAACCAAGCATGTGTTTAATTGCTGTGGCTCCAATGTGTGGGGATACTCCTTGTATTGCAGTTTCACTGATGAAGACATGTAATGAAAGCCATGAAAACAAGCAGTTAGTGGAGCTGGCTGCAGCAACATGGCTGACAGAGTATCACCAGGGAAGATACCAAGTGACTGCTGATGTCTGTGGGTTCAAGACGCAAGCCAGTGGGGATACAGTTGCACAGGATATGCAACCAAGTATTTTCCTTCAAATTAAGGAACTATATGTTAAAACAGCCCAACTGTTCATGTGATGTGGGTGTAATTAATAATGCCAAAGGTGCTTCTTTTATTGTTATTGTCACTGTTTACTTCCAAATCCAATGTGCTGGTGAACAGAGCAAAAAAACTCTGAATGACCTAAACTGTGACTGTCTTATTAGGTTGTAATCATTTACAATGTCTTTACAAGGATCAATTTTAAATGCAGGGAGCTTCACTGAGAAGTGCCATCTCCAAAGTCCACCATCCTACAGTGACCTGCAGAACCCTCTTGAACTTAATCCCAATTAATAGCATTGAAACACTGAGGCATGACCAACCCAAGTGTAGGTCGGAGTAGCTTTGAGGATTGGGACCCAAAGAAAGAGAATTTATACCCTGTGACCATTTTCACATGACTAAGCAATGTTTGCCCAAGGTAAACACTGTACACTCTCTTGGATGCTGGAGGCAAAAACCATTTCATGAGCAGCTTTACAGATCTACAGTAAGGAGATAAACAGGGTAGCTGGACTACAAATTTAGTTAAATGTGGATTAAGGAAGTAAGACACAGTACTGGCCTCACTGCATTACACATCAATATGGGGCTTTGTAATGCAATCATCTGATTATGTTACTCCTTATGACACATAATTGAGAGAAAGACAGATGAGAGAGCTAATGCATAATAAAAATGTGACATTCACTTCTGGCAAGTGAATGTACAAATACGCAAGGAGAGGAGGGAGAAGATGCAATGCTGTCTGTCAGGTTGTGAGAAAGGTAGTTTCACAACACCAGCCATAGTTGGGAACAAAAAATCTCAAATGTTTCATAAGTTGAATGAAATTGTGAGCAGAGATCTGTGGGCTAACCATCATGTTATGAATATGTGTCCGCGGTGTGGCTGCAGGTATGTTTACAACACATGCGGCACTGCAGTGAGCAAACACAGGGGGCTTGGTGCCACTGTTGTTCAGAAACTAGAACATGACAACCGAGATCTGAAGCTGTAAACACGAAGGTGAATTGAGGAATTATAGGGAATAGTTCACATGTTGTTTGCTTGCATCAGTAAGGGCAAGGCCCTTCCATGACAGCGAGCTGGTAATGTCCCCCCGACTTGAAAGTTACCCTCTTGGGCAGACAAAAGATGACCTCACGTTAGCTAATTCAGTAATTCAAGCATGTGAAAATAGTTGAATTCTGTGACAATATCTAGGTGTGCTGACAAACTGGACATCGCTTACCTTCTTGACAGACAGGGAGATGTTTTCCAGTATGCGATCCTTCACTTTCAGTTGATCCATCACTGGTCTGTTGGCAGCTCACAGCAGTCTGTCAGCTGACTCCTTAAGCACAGCTCTTGTTTTGCTAAAGCTAACGCCGCCCGTCTTAGCTAGCTAACATTATCTTCCCTTCCAATGCAGCAGACTGACAAACTAACAAAAAGCTGTGGCTGTCAGTTGTATACATTGAATTTGAAAGCACCGCTAGTTCACACCAATTCTGTCAATGGCGAGAAAGCGGCACGGTAACCTAAGTCAACCTCTGTCAACGGATCCGGTTAGCCAAGTGTTGCCTAGCTTCGCCTTAGCCACTTGACTTTTTTCAACGCTAGTCTCAGACTGACCGGGGGTGGCTAGCAAGTTTTAGAGTCCGACCAAGGATAACTTTTAGCAGCAATTTTGTTTATCATACTGTCTGTTTCATTCCTTTGTCTACCTATTGAGACCTACTTTAAGTTAACTTTAGCCTTCATAGCCAATTATAAAGTCACGGGTGTCCAGGTTACTTTTCGTTCTACCACTATTCTGATCTTAACTCCCATTGTCAGTGGGTTACGTCACCACTAGCAGTACGCCTTACTAACGCGGGGGAGGACTGTAGGAGCCGAACCACGTTCAAAACTTTGACAATTAAAAGTGCTTTTGCTTGGTTTTGCACACAAACAGAATATATTGTAATTTATTACTTCATTTTGGACAATCAGAACTAACTCCTGAATTCGGCGTACAGACCACGGTTTAACTTACTCATAAATAAGTCTTTTTGAATTTGATCACACCAAGGTTCACACTGTCCATCCTATTAGGTCACTGCATGCTCCAGTCTAACATAGTTAGTATTATAATAATAAGTGGTCTTGTTGCATCAGCTATACAGGTTTCGCCTTTTGCAAGTCAGCAGCAGCTTCTACATCAGAGATCAAGATCTACATCAATTGATTTTTTTAAACAAACTCCTTCGTTTTCAAACAAGCTGACCTTAAAAAGGACAACACAATGTCATATTGTTTTACTTTGTTTGTATTTGGCGGACCCTGCCACCTTGCTATCTTCAAACAGTGTTCTTGGGACCTTATTTTCCTCTGAGAACAGCTTGTTTATTCCATTGTGGTTTGTCTTATTACCTTATTAATATCGTAAATATTAAAATTCTAAGTTTGAATTTCCTCTCCAAAACTACATATAATGCCCTTTTTAAGCATCGCACGTCACTACAATCCCGACACAGCATGTAGAAGAAAAATAACACAATCTATCAGGGTCTATTAGGAAAATGACAGAACAATTATGTAATGTTAAAAAAAAGACTGAGTGGAATGTCAGTGTTTTATTCAGATGATTCCAACTTTTTTGGAAACACATCGAGGTCTTATCAAACAAATAAGAACAGTTGGCATTTTCAGTGCATGTAGTTACCACAATAACCTTTCCCGATTTAGAAGATGTGGGTCAAATTTTCATATGGATTTGATTCATGTTCCAAGGCAAGTGCTCTACTTTTATCAAATGTAAAGCAATTTTTATACAAACGCTGACTGACTTCAGAACATTTACAGGCCTTTAAGTGACTTCAGAGTACAAAAAAAAACAAAACAAAAAAATGAACCACTGCATTACAGTCAGCACCCCTTATGGCCTCCAGTCCCCTAGTTGTTGAGTGCCCCAATAACTGAAGAGATACTGTATTTTGACGGAGGACTGCAGTCCAAGTCCCTGTGTGAAGAAAGACATTCAATTTCAACTCTTCACACCATAAGTTCAATTGTAGAATCTTGTCAACACCCTTGTCTTCCCTGTTGTTTCTCTGCATTAGTCGGACTTCTCCTTCTCTTTCATGTGCAGGAAGACTATGCTGAAGACAAAGAGTCCTGCCATCATGGAGAAGACGCTGGCGTAGTACGGGTAGGCTGAGGGGATGAAGCGCTCGTACTGAGTGTGCTGCAGGGGACGCACGGATACCTGTGATGCAGAAACAACAATGTAGAAGTTAGCCGACCATACGTTTGAGAATGCTTGTCAAATGCATTGTAAGTGAGAAGAACGTCTTCCATGCCACAGCACTCAAGAAGTTAACTTTTAAGGAATATACCAATGTACTCCATGGACCACCTCACAAGTTGTGAGGCAATATTGTTAATATCTATTTCCATTAATTGACTAAATTAAATAGACTATAAATGAGTCATCTCTGGTATATCTGTCCTTACATGTGCATTTGTCACTTTCCATGCATGGAGAACTCCGTTCAGCAACCATTCTGCTATTTTAAGGTTAAGTAAACTTTTTGATTATCTTGCCTGAGTGGAGGAGTACATATGTGTGTATCCCAGTCGGTTGTAGTCCACCTTGAACTGGAAGACTCCGTACACATCGGGCAACTTGAACTGGACGCTATATTTTCCACCTAGAAGAAAGACAACACAGCATTTATAGTGGATGTATTTAGGTTATAAGCAATAATCAAAATGAATTCATCAGTACTGTATATTGTTATAATGACAGCAACATACCATTTTTCTTGAGATAAGTCCTGACGAAGGGGTCGATCCTCACAAACTCCAGCTGAATATCATCTCCATCAAAAGGAATCCAGCGGCCCTCAGACAGCATCTCAATGACAATGCTGTACTCCTGCAGGGGACAGTGTCACACTCACTCATTATATGTATGTATGTGTGTATATATGTATGTATGTGTGTATATATGTATGTATGTGTGTATATATGTATGTATGTGTATATATATATATATATATATATATATGTGTGTATATATATACATACATACACACACATATATATATACATATATATATACATATATACACACACACATATACACATATACATATACACACACATGCGTAAAAATACACAACCCCTGAGGCTAGATAGAGGCGCTAGACAAACATATTCAAGGTGATGCATGTTCACATGAATCACTGAAATCTCAAACTCACCACAAGGTCGGTGATGGTGTACGCTGCAGGGGGAGTGGTCTCTCCGACAGGATGATGGGTGACAGCTCCCACCCTGAGGACTCCAGCCTCCTTGAAAACCCAGCGAGACAGAGCCTCAGCCAACTCCATGTTCCCCGTCTGCTCGTGCCTAACAAAGACCATGACAAGTAGCGCATCAACCACAGGAGACTGATACTGAATTTTTATGAAAATAAAAATGTAATTTAGTCAAGTGACGGTCGTCCAAATCTGATGGGATGTAGTTTGTTTTACTGCAGATTTTGAAGTTGAGTTGATCAATATTTTTCTGTTTGTCAGTAGGAGGTAAGAGTGCATTTACTGCCAAGCAGCAAGAAATATACGCTGTGAGCAGCCAGCCTAAAAATATCAGAGTTGGCCTCTGAAAAAGCATTTTTACCAAATCTAAACATAAGTGTACTAAAAAGATACTGCACAGTCTTTAAAGTCATATGCATTACATGCTAACTACACATGTAATAAATACCGTAACACTTTTTAATACTTTTTTCTATAAATTAGCTTGATGAGTTCAAGAAAGAATAGTATGCACATACATTTTGTTAAAGCATTAAACATGATCAAGGAGTAACAGAAGAGCTGTTCAGTTCACATGGCAACAAAACTCAAAGTAATAAAGATGTCAGAAACAGGAGGAATGTGATTAACAGTGAAGACTACCTCTGGGAGCCAGGCGTGGCCTTCTGCACAGCTGAGTTGAAGAAGGCGTCGCTGAAGAAGTCCAGGGAGCCGCTGAAAACCACTCTGGCGTTGTTTCGGGCCTGAAGGCCAGCAATCAGCAGGGTGTTCTTGCCAACAGCATGGGGATACTGGAGAGCGAACAGAAAGAATAGAACCATTATATTATGTAGATACATTCCTTTCTGAATAAACTTCTTTATTATAATAATAATCTGCTGTAACTGTTATGTTCAGTGCTCGTACCTGAGAGATGGGTCGGTCAGGGAAAAAGGAGTAGGAGGTAGAAGAGCCGGTAAGGATGTCCAGGACAAGAGGGTTTTCTGGGTCTGCCACCATGCTGAAAGGGGAGGTGGTGTCGGTATTTATTGAACAATACTTAACAAGTGACGTATAAAATGCTGTTGAAAGGTCTCTGCTACAGCCAATTACAGGGAGGCTTCTGTGAAAAACTGACCTCAGGAGGTGATGGAGTTGTTATTTACTTATATAGTAATAACTTCAAATGTGTAAACAACATGTAAAACAGCAATTGAAAGTCTTTTCTGTTGCTATGGAATATCAACAGTTTCTATATACTGAATGTTAGGGTGACGAAATAGAGTAATACACTTTTAAATCATGTTAAGTTGTGCTTACCCAACACCCTTGAACAAAACAGGTCTATTGGTGGGTTTTCCCACAATAGTTGGCGCCTTCAGCAGGTTCTCTGGATCAGCAACAATCAGGGTGTGCTGGAGATGAGAAGGATCACTTATTAATAAAAACATGTCAGTTATAATGACTGGATTGGTTAAACCGGACATGCCTGCTGTCTGAAGAGAATTCTGCTTACCTCTCCAGGGTCAGACACATCATAGTTATGATGGTCAATGACACCAGTCTTTTCCTCATCAAACTCGATGCCACATTCACTGCCCAGCTCCCTCAGAGGGTCACCTTTGTAACAAGAGAAGAGTATTAATACAGGACAATAATATGGCATCTTATTTAATATTACAGCTAAAACTGTAAACTGGAAATCAACTGACCAATATCAGAACTGGCAGCAACCAGCACGTTTCCTCCACCATCAATGAAAGATGTAATAGTCTCCACGTTGATGTTTCCTCCAAAGTCTGCAGGTGATAACAAAAAGAAATGATTTTTTTGAGACTGATTCACTGAGACAATGACGATGCATGCAATTACTAACTTGACTTTGGAATAAGCATGTGAAATTTACCCTCAACTGATGGCGAAAAGAGGATTAAGTGGTCGTACAGGAACTGGCCGTATTTGATCAGAGACAGGGAGGGATCATCAGCGGTCTTGAATGTGATGTCAAAGCCACGATCTGAAAAGAGAAATACATTACCAGCGGCACTGAAACATGTCACACGTCATGCACTTTTGCAGTAATTTGAACAAGGTGGCAGTGCACTGCATGCCATAGCTCCCCATATACGATATGTTTTAACTCTTACTAGGATTTCTAGCCTTTAAATGTCAAATTCTACAGCCCATGGGAAAGTGTGCTGTGTGTACACAATGTAGAGGCATGAGAAAGCCCAATGACAATATATTAGCTAGTGAATTGTTATCAAATATATATTCAAATAAGTTATAATTGTACTGTTGGGTACAAGTGACACTTTGGTTGAAGATGACTGGTAAATTGATTATGGAAAACAAGGATTACATCAAATTATTAACTATTTGGTTTGCTTTAAGTATGCCGAAATGAAGAGTGGCTCCGTATCGACTCAATGCAATATAAGTGGCCGTAAAGACGCACGTACACGACCATTATTTAGTTGGATATACATTAAACTGCCAGAGGCCTGAATGAAGTTTGGCGAGCTGAACGTAATAGCTAAATAACGTTAGCAGCCTAGCTATGCTGCATGAAGCCCAATTCTACAAGTTTAAGTCCCAGAGACTCTGTATTCACAACCAAAGACCTGTTTGCAGTACAATGGGGAGCTAGAACAGGAGAAAGAAGTTTTATGGATAAAACAAGCACGAATCTCGTACTGACCTGCCAGACTGCGGAAGAAGATTGAATGGGTGTCTCTGATGTTGAGGTTGTCCAGCAGAACCAACGTTTTACCGTCAGCCAGAGCACAATGCAACATGGACGCTAACGAAATGAATAAAAGGACATTGTTGTCCAAAAGTCTGAACCTCCTCTGGCTCATTGTTCCGGTTCGTTTTTTGGGCGATGATAAAGAACTGGGCCGGTTCGTCTGCACGACTGCTGTCAACGACGCCATTTTGCTGCAGAAGTCGACGTCAGCGTTAGCAGTCGACTTCACTTTGACCCCGAGATCCAGCCAATCACAGAGAGGAACGCGTCGCACTTGGGTGCCACTCCGCCAATGGGAGGCAAGCTTTATTATAAGACTGTGACAACCACGGAAGAATACACATCAAGGGACTGAAAGGTATAGCCATATTTATTGAATAATCATAATAAATATTAATAATTCATTGACTTCATCATGAGTTGAATTGCCTAATTGACTTAAATGGAAATTGTTTATTTTTAAAGATGCAGTATGGTTAACAATAATTTGGCTGAAAACAACCAATTAAATGTGATGAATGTGCAATAAAGTTATTATTCTATATCCCTGTTAAATGCTTAATATTGCTTGTTGAATTTATATATTTTATTATTCAACAAATCTTTAACACACCTTTACCAACACCATTCCAGGAAGTGTGCATTAGCAATGTTATCCTTCAAGGAAACAAATAAGAGCACAATCTTGTTGTAAAAATAACAGTACAACACGAGGGTAGTCCGACTGCGTGATGATTCTTTATTGATCACATGATGACAACCGCTGAGTCTAAAATGTAACTGATATTTAATAGGACATCTTAAAGGGGTTGTTATAAACAGATAAAATGCCTGTCTGAGAAAATGAAAAATAATCTAGGCAGTTCAATGTAATACCAGAAAAAAGCTGTCTTGGTATCAATGCGAAACAGAGAATTATTGACAAGTTGTAATCACCACTCAATCTTTTCTCAGACTTAAGACTTTTTTAGAGGCCACATAAATATACAAATATTATACATCCACAGCATTTACAGTGTTTGCCAGTACACGAATACATGACATCCCACTTCTGGAACAAAGAGAAAGTGATAATTACACCTAAGTTAAATCTTAGTACCTTCTTACATGTTCATGTAGATAATCTCTGTATAATGTGCTTTTCATGAAAATACTTTAACTAAGTACAATATATAACAATATTGTTGTTTTTTAAGGAAAATGTACATATCTCATTGCAGTGAAATGTAAAAATACCATAAAGGACTTTCTTTAAGATATATTAGATAAGACAGAACTGTGATCTAAATGTTTTATACATTTAGACAATGCACAGTCCTGCATTTTCGACTAAAAATAAACAAACTATACTAGTAGTATAACCATCTGTGAAAGAATTCTTAACAACATTTACTGGATTCCACCTAATATCCTGAAATAAGGACTGCCAAAAACATAATTTATGACCTTACATCCTAAGGTGTTTAAAAAGTGTTGCATGTTATGAATCCAGTGTTGAACATCCTGGCAGTTTGAAACAATGAGGCTTCATCAACTCACTTCATTTCCTGTATTTCCTTCTGCTGTACAAAATAGATTTCTGTTACATTTCATAGTTTCTATATTCACCCGTCCCACTACGCCTGACTCTCACACTCCATCTCCTCTCCTTTCTCCTCCTCTATCTCTGCTGCAGCTTCATCCCTTCCCTCTGTGTGGAGCTCAGTGTGAGTTTCCACTTCTCCTCCCTCCCTCCCCTCCTCATGAATCACCCCTCCTGACCCTTCCTCTTGTTCTTGTGTCTCCCCTACTACCCCTCCCTCTGCCTCTCCCTCTCCATCCTGGGCACGGAAGATCAGCTCTCCTTCCTGGATGACCTGTTCAGTTGTGGGCTGCCATGTTGTAGCAGAATCCCCCTCGGCGGCGGTGGCCGTGGTGTATTGGTAGAAGTCGGAATCTGCCTGGAACATGACCAAGGCCTGAGCTGTGTGGATGCGTACGTGCTGGGCTAGGGAACTAGCGTCCAAGAATTTATCACCACATGAGTCACAAGCGTACAAGATCTGGGTGTTGGGGTCTGAGAACAGAAGAAGTAAGTGGTTCACATTTCTCACATTGTGTTCCCTTTAAAGATACAGTCTCTATATCTATGTTTATACCTGTAAGTGATCTGGCTCAGAATGAAACTAAACAAAGCTGTACATAATATCATACTTATGTTTGAAACATTTAGCAAGTTATAACAGCAACTGTTCAAAATGATCACCCTTCACACTTTTCAGATTTAAGGTTATGCATTATTTCAAGTGCCATATTTGTGTTTATGCATATTTTAGCCCATGTACTACAAAACAAATACTGCATAGTTTCTATAACAATACAGTATGGATATCAACTTTTAGAGCCCTGACAAAGGTAATCCATGACAGTAAGCATCACAAACAAATCACAGCAATCACAGAATTGGTCTCTCAACAGATGTTTCCAAGGTCAAGAATGAGTGAGTTCCCTGCAGTCTTACCTGCTTCTTGCACTTTCTCTACTGCCTTGGTGATTTCAGCTTTCAAAGCCTCCGTCTCATCTGCAGACACTGAAGCTGCCACTGGAACTACTGTCAACAGACACATGACATAAGGTTAACAAATACTCATCACTGTCTCAGCCCTTTAATCCTTCATTCTTATTTTATTGTCCACAGAAGGTCAAGGTAGTATCTGCAGCATTTGTCCAGGACATCGACATTTCCCCTAAAATCACTGAACTCAGCCTCAAAGATGCTGTCTGACCTGTCAGCTGAGCCACAGCACTGGCTGCCAGCGCTTCAGTTGCCAGGGTGACGATGTCCTCTGTGGTGACGGTGACGATGTTGATCTCTTCCGATGTGGATGCCCCCAAGCATCCATCGGATCCTTCGTCAACACTGCCCCCAGCTACCACCAGCCGCTTCATGCCGGCCTTGCCTTGGTGGACGGTCTTGACGTGGGAGCGCAGATTGTCGACCCGGTTGAACCCTCGGCCGCATTTATCACAGAGGAAAGGTTTCTCCCCTGAGAGAGAGCAGGACAGAGAGAAGTCATCAACTGAAGATTAAGGGTTGAAAGCTGAGAGCTCTGCTCAATGTAGAGCTCTAAAGCACCATAATTACTTGACACTAATTATGTTCTTACCTGTGTGAATGATAATGTGCTTCGACAGGTCTCCCACATTAACAAACGCCTTGTTGCACATCTGGCACTTGTGTGGTCGGACATTGTCGTGATGCCGAATGTGATTGGCCAGTTGACTGGACTGCACAAACCTGTCCAGAGAGGGACATAAGATTTTAAGCATTTAAAAGGGGCAGTTCACTAAATTTCAAATGAAAAAAACAAACATATTTTCCCACTTGCTACTTTAAAGCAAAGTTCAATGTTAATGTTTGTTTTTTTGCACATGCCCAGTCTGGCAGCTGGGTCAGAAATCAACTTTTACTTGCCCCAATAATAAAAACTGTATTATTTATTTACAATTATCAAATAACAAAAAAGACTTTCATTAATAAACCGTTTAGTCTTTCAGTAAATGAATCCACAAAGGACACAGTGTGTCAAAAGTACGGTGTAACAAACATTCTTGCACATTGAACATGTTCGCTTCAGCTAATTAAAGTCTTTATCTATCTTCACCATACTGCACACGTAGAACTCTTAACAGATGAAAGCAGATGGCTCACTCCTTAAGTACTTCCTGCATCAGCTCAGGAAAAAAACAATGTGTTTTATTCTTTTTATCACCTGCCCGATCAGATTGATTTACTAGCTCGACATGGCATATCGGGCAATCCCGATTTTTTTAACCCTGATAGTTTTCAATTAGAATTTCTTGTTGGTATATGACTTTTTAATGGTAGACTACATAAAGCAATTCCCACTACTCCCTATACAAGATAAAACATTGAACCAATAGCTTATGTTCTCTGTTCTCTCTGCACATATTTCCGAATCTCCTCATTAGAGAATCTCAGGTTATATTCAGGTTCAAGTGAGTTTGAATAATGAGCCTGCTGTTACAGCACTGACTTATCTGATTGCTGACCTTTTGCCACAGCGATCGCACACATAGGGCTTCTCTCCAGTGTGCTGCCGTACATGAGCGATGAGTGAGCTGGCCTGGGTGAAGGCTTTACCGCAAATCAGACAGACACAGGGCTTCTCTCCTGTGAAACATGAATTACAGTATCACCGTGGCTGCTGGATGTAGATAATATTTAGATTAGTATGCTGCCTTCAAATTCCACAGTGTGTGTGAATGTCAAGGGAGAACCTGTGTGGATGCGTTCATGCCGCTGCAGAGCTCCAGGGTCACTGAAAGCTCTCTGACAGTGCATACAGATGTAGGGCTTCTCCCCACTGTGAACCCGCAGGTGTCTCTTCAGATTTCCTAAAAGGCAGATACCATCACACAAAGGTCAGGCCAAATGCCTCAAAGCAAAGACACAACTACAGAAGTCAGCCTCCTTTAAATAACATGCAGACAAACTGAAAGCAGCTGGTGTTTGCTTCAGATAAAAAAATAACATCTGACTAATGTGTGTCAGAGGATACTTGATGGCTTAAAATAACATTTAAATGTCTGAAAAGGTTGATATCAGGACAGGATTATACAGTATCTTATATTCAAAGGATCAGTAAATTTAAAGTTAAAGCTCAGATGGACAAACAAAATCTCACTTTCTCACAAAATCTCACTTCTCAGGTATTTGGCTCAATACAGCAGAGATTTGTATGACAAGTTAACTGTACTTCTGTTTCACCAATGTGTTAACACCACTGGTAGCTTCTTACTAACCTCAAAAAGGTAATTTCACTATTTTTCAAAACTAGACGCTATGTTAACATATTTTGGTGTTTTGGAATTGGTCCAGTAGATTGCCTCAGGCTGCAATGGCTGCAGCCTAATCCTTGAAAATAACTTCAACTGTTAAGTAAGTTCAGAAAAGGGCTTGTTTTTGCCACTGATAGGCTAAGATTGTTATTCATAGTGTCTAACAACATTATGGAAAGGATCTCTACAGAGATGCACCTTTTAGTTAAACAGTTTTTTTATTTAACCAGAAACAGCCGTTATGTTGCTCTCGCCAAATCCACCAGAGTCCATTTGCAGAAACAGTCATTTTATCATCATCTCTCCAACAATCACCAACTCTAGTTTGGTCATAATGAATCTTTGCCAGAATTTTTTCACATCTAATGCAGTGAATTATGGGTTTATCTACTGGATCATTCACATACTCAAACATGTAAACACGGGGCCCAGAATTCTTGTGTTTTGGCAGTATAGGGGGTTTGCAACTAACAATAACGCTCATCTTAAATTCACTTGTCAAATCAAAACCTCAAACACATAAATGTGCAATTTATAATCATAAAGAACAAGTCATCTCGCTTTTGGGTAGAATTTCAATTTGTTCAGAAACAGAGAGTCCTTCATTTGTTTCAGTAAAAAACATCAACCTCGAAACACAAGTTAAGAAAACATATGCTCCGTACTATCTTCTTACCTGAAGTGGTAAACTGTTTGCCACATTCTTTGCACTTGAGAGGTCCGTCTGTGATGTGGATTTTTAAGTGAGCCTTCAGATTTCCATACTAAAGACAACACAACATCAGGCAACAAGTTAAAGCACTCGATATAATATGTACAGCATGTATATTTTGCAAACAAACTCAGATTATCTACAATTAAATATATCATAACATTTGTCTGAAAAATTTCACAGCATCATGTTTGAAATACTTTAATGCTATAATATGTTTTATATAGACAGCTGTTATGGCTCCTGTTTTTCCACCAAACAAAACCTTCCCGGACATTACGTTACCTGGTTGAAGCGCTTCTCACAGTGTGGACACTTGAAGCCCTTCTCCGTGTCATGCGTCTCCAGGTGTCGCATCTTGGCTGTGGGGTCAGAGAAGGCCTTGTCACAGAAGTCGCAGTGGTATGGCTTCTCTCCGCTGTGCACCAGCTGGTGGCGCTTGAGGTTGCCAGATGTGGTGAAGAGCTTTCCGCATACTTCGCAGCTGTAGCGTGCCTCGCCCGTGTGCCGTTTGCGGTGCAGGTTGAGCAGGCTGATCTGTCGGTAGCTCTTTCCGCAGGTCGAGCAGCAGTATGGCTTCAGAGGGCTGGGAGGTGAGGGGATGCTCAATTTTAAGGCACACACATGACAGCAGGCAGGCAGGACTGCAGGTAAACTCAATGGGTCTCATTCATGAAACGTGAGCAGAACGAATTTGTGTGTAAACTGTTCGCAGAGGGAAATTTACGTGCATCTCGCATTCATCAATATTTTAGTAGCTCCGATCTTTTCGTAGCTACTAAGAAAATCTACACATGCTGCTGACCACGCGTAGTGCTTGTGTAAATTTAAGAATGCACATAAATAATGCTTGGCACTATTGGAAATTACAATTTAAATTCATATTGCGCTCTGTTATGTACACAATACGCAGATGCCTTTGAAACACGTGATATAGCCTAAACATGTGATAAAAATATAACACATTTAGTTAAAGTAGTTGGCAATTGGCAGGTTTAAGATCCAGATTAGGTTCATGATTGTGAATTATCTATGTAAATCGACTCAATAGATTACACGTTCTTTCTACATGTTGAATGATGATGATAATAAAAATATAATAAAAATATAGTATATAGATATATATATATCCCCGCGATGCGCTCGTCTGCAGTTGATAGCTGCGACTGTGAGCCTCCTCCTCCTGTGGCTGATATATTTCTTTTGTGTGAGGTTATGCGTTTCTTTGCCTCCAGTTTCATGTCAAATCATTTACGCTTCACGTCGGACATGGTTCTTTGGACTACAGAGACAATATTGACGGCATATGTCACCTCCCTCCAGGCCTTCGCTTTGCCTGTCCCTGTCACACCACTGCTAACAGATGAAAATACTTTTTTTTTTCTTAATTCCACTTCACCCAAAAGTATTTCTATCTCCGCTTCCGCAAAGTTCTTTTTTCTTTCTCTCCCTTTCTTCGTTTGCGCCATGACTGACAGGTCGACTGGATGCAGCTACACCTCCTTATATGGTGGTCATTGGCAATTCATGGGCGGGGATTTATGCTAATAGCTGATTACCAGGAGCGCGCTGTCACTTTACGATGGATTGGCATTCACGATCATACACACGTGTTTACGATCAGATCTGAGTTTCCCGCGGTGTTCATGAATCCGGAGTAGGTTTTTAGTAGCGTAGGCTTTTATGTGCAAATCTACGCACAAATTTACTAACGTTTCATGAATGAGACCCAATGTGTGTAACTCACCTGTGTGTTTTCTCGTGGGCTTTACAGGCTGCAGGGTCAGAGAAAGCCTTGTTGCAGTCCCGACAGCTGAATGGCTTCTCTCCAGTGTGAATGCGCATGTGTCTCTTGAAGTTACCTGTGTGGGTGAATTTCTTCCCACAGTCCTGGAGAGAGGAAAAGATGTCGAGTGAGCTGAACATTTTCATTCTAGAGCTGCAACGGTAATCAATTTGTTGATCTGAGTAAATTTGTTTTAAGTCAAAATTCTCTGAATCCGGGTTCTTAAATGAGAATATTTTCTGGTTTCTTCACTCCTCTATGACAGTTAACTGAATCTGTTGGGTTGTGGGAAAAAAAAGACATTTGAAGGCATCATATTGGGGTTCTGGAAACACTAGTCAACATTATTTACCATTCTCTGACAATTTAGAGAAAACAATTGATAAATTAATCGTGAAAATATGAAATTTCAGCCCTACTTTTAATGCAAAGACTTGTATGTGATTCTAAACATTTGCACAAAATCCCTACATCCCCGAGATTTGGATAAAAGCTCCAAGCATCCCCAACATTTTCTTGTTTGATGCAGATACATTAGTTGTAAAACCTCTGCAGAATGCATTAGGCAGAACAGCTCAGTGTGCCTAGGGCCTTTTGTTACTACTGTGACAGTGATGAGAAGTGCTGTTCCACAGCTTGAGTTGATAATATTAATATTTCTCACCTCACATTTGTGCGTCACAGAGCTGTAAGGCTTTGACTCGGACCGGCTGCTCATAGACGTCGATGCCGTTTGTCTGCCCTCTCCCTCGCTGCTCGAATCGGCTCCTCCCTCCTGCTGGCTAACCTCGCTGTCTTCCTCTCCAGCCCCCTCTTCATCATTATCAGCCTCCCCGTCGCCGGTCTCCCCAGGGCCCTCCTCCTGTTCCTCCTGCTCTCCGGCCACTTCTTCTGGCTCCACCGCCTTCTCCTCAGCTTTCTTCTTTGATGTGCCTTCATCCTCTGAGTCATTGTCTATGAGGGCGACAATAAGGCTCTTGAAAATGACACACTGTCTGGAGTCTTGACTGAAAGTGGCAATTGCCATGATAGCAAAGTGTCTGCAGGTTTCAGAAAGCCAATTTTAGTCTGTCACTGATACCTGGATGTGAATTTAAGACTAAAACAAAAACTGATTCACAATTTAATTTAAAAATATATCATGTTCCTTGACTTTTTCCTGCCTGGAACATGTTCCTGTACGATGACACTTGATATTTCACAATCAGGTCAAAGTTTAAAGGAAAAGGATGTTGTTTTGGTTGATAAAGCAGAGCAAACTAGAGCAACCTCCTCACCAGGTGGGAAGTTCCGTCGAGGAGGTTTTCTGATTCTTCTCCCCCGAGAGCTCATGTAGGACGAGCTGCCAGCAGATTTCAACTGTGATTCTGCAAACGAGAAAATATCTCTTCATTTTTTTGGTCAAATAAAAAGACCAACACTTTATCAATTCAGGGTCATTATATCAATGTCCTTACTGGGTGTGTAGTCAGTGTCAGAGGGGTCATCCTGAAATCCAGGCGCACGTTGTGCAGCTTTCTCTTCCTCCTTCTTTACAGAAATCTTCTTCTGAGCAGTGACAATGGTTGTTTTGGGGGGTCGCCCTCGGCCTGTGTGAGTTCTGGCTGGGCTGGGTTGACAGACAGTCTGTTGTGTTTCAGGAGGGATTTCTTCCTTTAGGTCTTCCTGATTTTGTGTGGGCTCTTTGTCCTCTGTGGGGGGGCTGGGATGACTAATGTCTGCTTGGGATGCCACTTCTGCCAAGTCGCCCTCGAGTTCCTCTCGCTGCTCTCCAGCATCTGTTTTTTCTTCTGGGATGTTAAAGACAAAAGGAGATGTTTCTTTATTTTAGTAGAATATGGTGGACAAGTACTGGATATCAGGCTCCACATTCTATACTCAGACTCAGACTGTTTAATTTTACCCAAAATGTCAAATTCATGAAAATGCACCATAATTATCATATCAGAGAATGTTTTCTGAGAAGAAAATTCTAATAAAAAGTTAATTGCAGCTCAAAACCGTTTAAAATGTAAAGCTCTAAGTTATTATTTCTTTATAAATCAGATAAGGAATCCTGTATGTAATGACTGCTAATAACTGGTGGAAATACTTTACCACATGCAGAATACAATTAGCAAACCTCATGAAATTAAATGACACATTAGAGCATTAAATTAATTCAATACATGTTGCTGTGATGTTAATAACCTCATCTGACCCTTTGTACACCAGCAACAAATGACTGACCTTGTTCAGCACTTGTGAAATTGAGGTCATGAATTATTAAAGTGAGGATAATGACTTAATTTAAAAAAGGAACAGACATGAAGAGGATTGGTGCAGTGATTACAAAAAATAATTATACTAAGTATTTACGCAGCCTGTGAAGATGTGCACTCACCAACAGCCAAATCCAGTGTTATGAGGGACGGAGCTGGATTTGCCATTGACTGGTACGCAGAGCAGGCGTTTACAATTTCTTGCATCTGTAGAAAGTTGGCAACAGCCAGCACGTCTTCTACATTCTGTGGACTTAAACTCAGCTTGGCTGTGTACATGAACTCTAGGACCTGACCCAAACCTGCAACGATAGTCAACAATAAAACAGGTCTGGTTATACAGCAGTAATGAGCACATTTATTATTATTTAAGATTGGTTTCATGATTATTTAGAGCACTGGGAGACCCACCTGCTGCATTGCTGATGTCGAGATGCACCACATCTTTCTGGTCAAGGAAGAGGGTGCGGAAGTAGACGCTGCAGGCCGCCAGCACAGCTTTGTGCGCCTTGAAGTCCACCCCGTCCACAACAAAGGTGCAGTCACACAGCAGGCCCTGCTTGCGCTGGCGGTTAAGCTGCTCCAGTACCTTCCCACTGTGCCACGGGAACTCCATCGTCCTCAAGGTTCAAGGACGGTGGAAGAGGCTGGCAGAGAGACAGGCACAGGCTCTGTGGAGCGCCGACAAGAACAAGATGTCATATGTGGAACATGAGAAAAGGCAGATTATAAGAATAATACGAATAATAACTGTATTTATATATATATTTAGCACTTTTCTAAACAAGGTTACAAAGGGCAAATCAACAGCAGATAAAAAAAACCCAAACACAAATAGAGATAAAACAGAAGCCAATTATGAAACATCATGGGATAAACAGAGAACAACAAAACCCCAAACTTAGCAAGAATTTGTAAATATCTTCTGATAAAAGACGGTTTTAAGAGAAGATTTAAATGTTGCTCATGATGAAGCCTGCCTGATTTCAATAGGCAGGGACGAGATAGTCAGCTTGATCAACAAATCAGTTTGTTCGTACACTGGGAAAACATTCATTGGCCTTTTATTACCCATCAGTCAGTGTTGTTTACCTCTGATATGACTGTCACCTCCCTGTGTACAGGGAAGCAAACTCATTTTATGAATAATTCAGATGAGTGACAAGAGCTATCATTCCAATGTGAGATGTGAGAGTTTAATGTGAAATGTTATACAACATTGTCGTAGATAGTCTTAGATTTGGGATATTTTGTATATCCAAAAGAAGACTTTAGACTTTAAAGGCTGCATTACAGTATCATCATGTCATTTTCTGAGCTTCCCAGACTGACTTGTTCTATTACATGCATTTAAAACCACTTAGTCATTTTATCCACATTGCTGATACTTATTAATTATTACAAATCTAATTGTGTTAATGTTTTGTGGATGTACCTACAGTCATCCCCATAATATTGATATCAAGTTATCTGGTAAAAAATATTTTGATATCAGATTTTGTGGCCCTGTCCTAGAATTCTGAAGTGCTTTTTAGGATATTTCACAACACCAAGATATATATTGTGTATCTCCATATATCCTTAAAATATTGTGATATTATTTTATTGCCATACTGCCTTACAAAAACCATATGAGTAATTTGAACATTAATAAAGCTCCACAGAATTTAAAATGCCAGTCTGGTTGAAATGTTTATTATTATTATTATTTATTTAATAATAATATTTTTTATTATTATCATTTATATTTATTGTATGACTTCATCCTGCAGGTCACTCAAATCTATATGTTATAAACCCATAGCCAAGGCTAGGCCAATGGTTTGTAAACACACAGTATTTACATTTGTGCAGTTTTAAGACTTGCTGTGTCAGTAAAAATGTCAAGCCAGTACTTCATCTTGTATAATTTGTGTCTGGTTTGTGTTGTATTGTCAGTGAATGGCAGTAGTGTGTGCACCCATGGGTGTAACCTCAGATATCATATCAGGCTTTTTCTTAAATGACACCACTGGAAAACACCCGATACAGCTGTCACACCAAATCCGTGTTTTAGCAGCGAAACAACACAATCATTCAAAATACAGCTAAAGCTCATGTTTCTCTAAGCTGCCCACAATGACTCCAGAGTTTAGCTTCAACTGATATCCTGATATCAGCCACACAACTACACACAAAACAGCGGTTTGTTAAACTGCAGTTATGATATTTTGTGACTGAAAATCCATCTTCTGTAAAAGTTTTGACCGACAGTGCAACACATCGATTACAATTCCTCCATCCTTGTAGCTTTGTTATCAGGGATTAATTTAGCGTGCCTTGACATGCATGCAGTGAAGGGACAAGATGGCGGCGCGTCGAGTCGGGCCTGTCTTCATCCCTTGTTGTTTTCACAGCTCGCTCGTCATTTAGCTTCATGTCAGCGCCATTTTAATACAAACTAACTCCTGAATTACCTCTTCGTTACCGCTTCCTCACTCCGGGTTGTGGTAGCTGCACCGGGCGGTGTTACGGAGTGTTTGACTCAGTTAGGAAAAACAAACCCAATCGAGTTTTTCGGTGATCGATCTTGCCCCGCTCATTCCATCCACCACCATCTTCCTCTCTCTGATCGATTGATAGGGACCGGCCGGATGTATCACAGGAGCAGGCGCAGTGTGAGCACGTGCTGTGCTGATGATGACCGCATGGTGGCGCAATAGGGTCGACATCATGAGTGTGTGATGCCTGACACGCCATACGGCAGTACATGAGATGATATTGAACTAATTAACACATGTTGATAGTTTGGTAAACTTACTCAAAGTCACTTTTTAGGCTGTCTCAAATGTTATTATATTAATGTGTAGGCCATTAGACATCACTGTAGTATCAAACTAATATGGATGAGATCCATGTGTTAAGAATAAAGATACAGAATCACCTTCAAATCCTTCAAGGGAATAATAAAAAAAAATAATTTGAAAACAATTTCAATGCTCTTTTCACTGCACCATTATAAATCATGTTGTTGTAGTGTGAATTTTAATAATGTGGCCTCCCTTTAGTGAAAAACAATAAAACTGCAAAGGCCACAGCCTGGCTCAAACACAGTGGAGAAAATTAGAGCCACATAACAAAGGCTCCTAGATTATTTTTGCTTGAATAGAGCCTTTGAGATTCTTTTCTCGTGAAAGCAGGACAGATGCTTCATAAATGCTTCCTAAGACAAAAGCTGAAAAGAAGCACCTTCCATCCTGTATACAGAAAGTGAATGCTGCTCTGTTCAGTATTGATTATGAGACTAGTCTTGCGGTGCTCACTGGTCACCTGTCTTTGTGCATATATTTGCCCTATTTTTACCTTTAGGCCTTTGTGTCTATATGGTGAAGGAATAATGGTGTTGTATCAGTCGACCTTCAAAATGGATTACTGATTCCAGGCTGCAACTAATGGTTAGCCTGTTGTCATTGTTGATTAATCTGTTGGTTATTTATCAATTATTCGATTGGTAATTTGGTTTATAAAATGTCAGAAAATAGTGAAAATGCCACTCAGTGTTTCCCAAAGCCTACATGATCCTCAAACGTCAGAAAAAAAACAAAAAATAATCACATAATATAAGCTAGAAACAAGGATTTTTTTTACCCTTTTCTTAAAAGAAAATACTCAAATTAATTAATTATCAAAATAGTTCGCAATAAATTTATTAGATGAATCATTGCAGCTTGTCATCAAAAAACTCTCCCATTTTCTATTTTTCAATTCAACATTTTCTAACCCAACATTAAACGAATAGAAAATTTGAACAATTATTCCAAAAGCTTAATTATACATCGATCTGACGAACAACGAACAACATTTTTTTAAATGTAATCCAATTGTTTTAATTTTCTATTTGTCATTTTCTGTATGGAAAAATGAACTGATAAGTGTTACACAGACCCATCAGCATGTTCGATAAAGGCAGTGATCATAACTTATGAAAATGGTTATAAATCCATATCTGTACCCAAACTCCAGGCCCACACCTTTAAAGCAACATTATGTAGAAATTGGCATTTTGTGCGATTTGGCGTCTCCCTACAGTTTCTAAGTGCAGCACTACTGTTGATTAATACAAATCCCAGTCTGTAACAATCTGTCAGGTATAATGTAGGTGCTAGCTACAAACAAAACTCATCACATCATAACAATGTTATGCCTTGAAAACTTGAATAAAAACTGTTATGTTAAAGATGCTATTTGTAAGAAAAGATGATTTTCGAGTCTCATTCCCAACTCTGACGCTGTGAGATGTCATCCGACCCGTCCTACAATCCCAAAGTGTCAGTTTTTGACAAGGTGGGAAACCCAGAGCTTCTTTATTTGAAGAGTTGGGAATGAGACTCAAAGATCAACTTTTCTTACAAATGGCACCTTTAAAGTAAAAAAAACAAAAAATTACAATCAGTTTGTCATGCCATACCTCAATCAAAAGGCTCACACATTGCCAGATGTTTATTGTCAAAGCAGGATCATTTTATTCACACAAATCCTAATATACAATAAATTATTATCAACGTGGCCACCATCAATTTCAGAGGTTCATTTTTAGACCTGTGTTAGAGGACAGGAGGTATGTAGTGAACTGATCAGATAATTTCTCTATGTGTGTTTGTGTCTTCATACAAATGCTGTACATGTCCGAGTGCCTGTGTCTCAATATGTTACGTGCAGGTATGACCTATTGCTGCAGAGTATGATGAACTAACTCAGAATATAAATGAGCAACAACAGGCATGTGTTGCAGTCATGGAGCGAGAAGGTGGCATGTTTTATAGAGCACACTGCCGACTCTGAGTGTTGAAAGTAGAATGGTTTCAGTGAAGACAGGAAATAGAGGAAGTAGCATAAAAACACAAAAATAAAGGTGAGAGGTTTGTGATGAGAAAGTGCGTCCCTCTCTAGATCTTGATCTCCGTGCGGAAGGTCTGTACGAGCTCGTGTTTGGCCGGGTGTCGCCGTGCCTTGACTGTTAGGGTCCCCTCGGCGCCCAGTGATGATGTCACCGAGGTGGGGTCCACATCCTCAGGTAGTTGGCACTTGTGTGTGAAAGTGTTCATCACCGAACCGTCCTGGGCCAACTGTCAAAGGCAGAGTGATAGCAATGACTTAATGTATTGTGAAGGAAGAAAGATGCTGTGATATGTTATTAATCTACTCCCATTTGGACAGCTGTTTACAGCTTTGTTTCAAGGTTTTGTAGCATTATAATTACATTCCAACTGAAAAACAATGGCTTCCCACCTTTTCTGCGTGAACTTCAATCTGGTTGTTGGATGTGGTGACGATGACGTCTTCAGGGGAGAAGTCTCGCACGTCAACTGTGAACTGGTACGAATCCCCAAGAGCCTTGATATTTCCAGATCCACCTACATGCACGACAAGATGAGAAAAGATGTTAAACAACGGGAGGAAACATGTATTTCTTTCTCTGACAATTAATTTTCACTGAATTTTCATTTATGCTGTTTGCTAAAGAGGGTGAACTCACATCTTATATAATTGTAAGACTGGTGATAATTACACTACCAGCAGCTGGTGTTTCTTTTGGGATTGGTTACAGACATGTAAAACCTCTCGTTGATTTTAAAAACTTCATGTTGGCTAAAACATTTTTTATTTTAATTTCATGTTCCATTACTTGAGTGCTTTGCTGTCTTGTTGAATGGTAGAATCAATAACTCAGACTCATTAGTTTTTGTTTTACTGGGTCCTTTCATAAAATGAAATAAATATAAGCTGCCTAATGGTCACTTCTCTGTTTCCTCAAAGGCAGCTGAGATTTTTAGCTTTCTAAAGAGGCTAAGCTTGCCTGGTCTGTGTATTTCCTGCGAACGGAATTTTGAAAGATCAATGAACTTTTTTGTGAAAATGGCTCACTGGGATGCTTGAATACAACAGAGCCATCCTTAATGTTATCAGTAACACCAGTGCTTTTGATGACTCTGTTGTGAAAAGACCTTTTGACAATGTGAAAGCAGCTTTGACATGTTTTACAACTGACTTAAATTGCACAGGAAACTTAAATATGAAAAAACATTCTGTGTTAGTTACCGACAGTTTTTTTTATTCACGTCACCAAAAACTTATATCCATGTTTCAAGTGTGTCTTCAACTTTACTCTATCTGGCATCACAGCCATTTGGCTGTATATTGTTACCAAGATCTTCTTGTTGGTAACTGTTGTTAAAGAAAACTTGCCTCCATTATTTTTGTGTATTGTGTACTTAAAGGTTCCACATTATGCTCATTTTCAGGTTCATACTTTCAGTTTGGGTGTTGACTAGAAAATGGTTATCTGCTTCAATGTAAACAAAACCTCATATTTTTCTCATACTGTCCATTACAGCAGCACCTCTATTCACCCTCTGTCTGAATGCTCCGTTTTAGTGCTTGTCTCTTTGAGACCCCCTCCCGAATACCCCTGTCTGCTCTGATTGGTCAGTTCTCACAGGCCTGAGCAGACACCACCCAATACGTTTCCACACCAGCTCTGTAATCACTGCATTGCACAGGGCATTGCTGAGGGCAGTGATTGTATATCACAACCTTAAAGGCACAGTTTCTGAAAACGTGTGTGTGCATTTCTCTTTGCATTTAGTTTTTTATTTATATAGGACCCAGACCTGCTTATAATCAAAAAAAGAATTTCTATAATAAAGGACCTTTAAAGCTGCATTCATTGAATGTTCTTTTGGCCACTAGGGGGCAGAAGAACAATTACAGCATCTTGGATGAAAGGTGAAACGTCTTCAAGGAACTGAACCAAGTCCTGTTGCCTACAATACAGCACAGAATAACAGCATCCAACATACGGAATATTAACCTTATAAAGCTATGACTGCAAATTTGTTGTACAAAAAATAAAAGGCTATTTACACAGAGCATCACTGGCATTTCATAGAATTTGTTTCTGTCCACCTGAAGAATATGAGTCCAATATTAATTCTGCTTTCAGCTCTGTTTTTCGGTCTCTATTAAGATCTGAGGAAAATATTGGGGTCACTGGCTTACTAGATGATTGACATCCTTCCCCAATTAATTGTTAACTTTGCTATTTGGTCCTGTGCAGGTAGCTTACAGATTTATCAGATTTCACTGAAAAAAGTTGCCTGTTGCTGCGTATAAAATGACAAAAGCAGACCAAAACACAGTACAACCAAAACAATGAGCTGAAAGAGGCTAAAGAGAGCTGTATAGCTGAGGGGACATGCAAAGTTGCATGATAATTATGTGTGGGTTTGTCACTATAAACGAGACCTTTCACATTACACATAGTAGCATATTGATTAGTGCAGCTTTAATGATCTTTAAGAGAAAACAGGTTCATGGCAGCAGCAGACAGTAACAGGATACAGTAGAGAAACATGATAATCCTGCAGTCTGATGCATTGTCAGTGACGACAGTGATATCCTGAGCTCAGTGAAGTAACACATCATGACCTCAGACTGGAAATGTGTGTGTGTGTGTGTGTGTGTGTGGTATTAGCTCTGACTTCACTTATTCGTTTGATTGTGTGACATCATTCCAACTGTGTGTGCGTGTATGTATTTGGTGTGTACACCGGTCACCGGGTAACCATCTGGTCATTCCTTATGCAGGCGTCATTCCAGATACTCAGTGTGTGAAGTCACACTGCTGGCAGTCTGTCCAGCATTCCCCGGCTTGCGTGCATGTGTGTGTATGTGTGTGTGTGAGTGTGTGGGCCTTGCTTTCCCATTAGCTGCACCCACCCTCAGGCTCCTTTGCTGCACCTATGGTACACCAACCATGGTTCCCAAACAATTCTGCTCTGCCCCTAAGGGACGGACGACATGGACACTGAGTCCATTTAAAGTTCAGAAGTCACACATTCACACGTCTGTGTGTGCCAGCAGTGAAGTGATACAGTACAGTTCACACCAGCTCCACACAGTACGGAGTTAGAAGATGAACCAGGCACTGTAAAGTGAATTGTCTCCAGATTTTAATGCCTGAAAAGTCTGGAAGAAAAGGCCCAAACAGTGCCTCGATTTTTACAGAAATACAACTCTAACTTAGACTGACTCCTCTTTCTGCACATCTGTTTTCTTTTCTTTTCTTTTTACACTTCAGTTATTCCATCGGACAGCACCATGGCCACAATCCTGCTCACAAACACATTTGTCTGAACACATCCTCCACACCAAAGTTCCTTTGCCTTTTAAACTCAGTCCTGCTTGTTATCTTCCTCCTCTGAACTGTCACCTTGGACGTGTTTTATCGCCACTTTATGGAGAAAAACACCACACTTCAAACAAATCCCTTCCAAGCACACACACAAATCTGCTTTACAGTCAAAGCTGTCACTTCAACCTGCTCCTGCTGTCATCTTTAAACTACTTTTGTATACCAAACGAGTTACAGAGACCCAAATTTGCTTCCAACTTACTGGAAAACCCCAAGGCGTCGCTCCCGGGCCTCATGAAGGAGCCAAAGTCGTCGGTGAACAGTCCCCGGCTCTTCTCCATGTATGGGTTACCAGAGGACGAGGATGAGGATGAAGTCTGGTGGAAACTACGCTCCGATCGATAGGCAGAGGAGTTGGTCACACTCATGGATGGCTGAGAGTGCTGGGTGAGGCAGAGGAGGAGAGTAAAAGGGAGGGAAGAGGGAGGCGGAGAGAGCTGATTCCTCTTCAAGAGCCTTAAATACAAGAAATAATACACTTCTGTCTTCCTGTCTTTCCTTTTTTTCCTATTAGTTTCTTTTGTTTGAGTTAACTAAGATCATTTATTTTCTCACTCTCCTGCAGCCCCTCACCCTCGGCCCTTATATACCATACGGTCCCATGCGTGGTTGGGCGGTGTGCACGTGTGTCACAGCTCACTGGGAAAGGCTAATAGTGTTCTATATTTATCACGAGACGCACAGAGCGATGGAGAGAAGGGCCTGTGGTTGGAAAAGTTCTGGGCATTGAGGGCCCAGAGGTTAAGAGCAGGAGAGAGAGTGGGATTTGATAGAGAGAGGTAGAGAAATAACAGTGGGTGAGGGGGGCAACAGTTGTCAGTTCAGACGCACTATCCCTGAAATAGCTTCCCTGTCCTCCTCCTCTTTAATTCTCCCTGCTCTCCACTGCTCCATCGGGCTGTTTCTTCAGCTTTGTTGATATTCAGCGCCTTGCCTTTGTCCTGAAATTGGATCCTCACAAGGTTCTGCCATTAAATGACACACGGTCCAATGTTTCCGTCTCCTCAGAGAGATTCTGCCTCCCACTTTGAGTCATTTGTTTATTAAAAGGTGCACTATGTAGTTTTGGGGAAGACATTTTAATCAGAAGATAAAAATCTAAACAAACTAAATAAACAAACTCTCTTTGTTTTTAATCACTGATTAAACGGAATAAACAAACTGACCTGAAAGGACAACACAGTTTCATACTGTGTATATTTATATACATACTGTACTTTGTTTATATTTGGCGGACCCTGCCACCTTTCTAGCTTCAAACAGTGTTCTGGGGACCTTATTTTCCTCTGAGAACAGTTCGTTTATTCAGTTGTGGAAAAAATTGTTTGTATCATTACCTCATTAATATTGTAAATATTAAAATTCTGAGTTTGAATTTCATCTCTAAAACAACACAGTGCCCCTTTAAATATGTTAAACTATGGAACATACACCATTAATACCTAATGATACGCTGGCAAATGCTGTTTTCTCCCTCTGAGCAGGGTGAGCAGAGGAAAGCAAAAAGAGGGGCCTTACTTCTTATCAGAGGATAAGTTGAGAGCAAAAACAAAGATGGAAAGAATGTGCTTGAAAACAAAGCCGTCAGCGGGAGCGGGGGACTTAGTAGTGACATTGCTTTGTGGCTATTAATATCTGCATGCAGAGCACAGCCCATCATGATTAGAAAACACTCACAGCTCTCCTCTCCACTCACTGCTGCTGACAGCTAATCCATTAAAATCCATTTATGGGCTCATTGACATTACGTATTTGACTTCTGCCTCGTCTTTTCAGTCATTTGCCTATAATGACCTGAATATGACACATTCAGCACATCGCTGATTTGCTGACTGACACCTGAGTCCCGGACATCAAATATGTGCCATCACAGCTATCAAGGCAAAATTAAATACACTTAAAGGTCTTTTGTTTTGAGGCCGTGTTTAAAAGGTTACTCAGCATTACAAATGACACCACACAGTGATATGTGCTCCCAGTCTTATCAGTAGAGGGCTCAGAGCCCCCTGCTGAAGGTCTAAATCCAGCCCAGCAACTCACCACCACCTTGCCAGGAAGCACACACAGCCTCCTCCCCTCCCTAGTAACACTGTGGACAAGTCCTGGCCTTTATACACATTGACCGGACAGTGTTTTGTACCTCTGACGTAGTTGTCATAGAGACCACAGCTGGTGGTCATCTGCAAAATGTGTTATGAAATATCACTTATGGTCATTTGATCCTTTATTTTCTTAAAGGAGCTATTATGCTCTTTCTTTTTCTTCTTTTCCTTCATTATTTTTTATAGGTTCTTGTGCATGTAAAACATTTTGAAAGTTAAAAAGGTCTTGAAAGTCTGCACCAACAAAAGCTTCCCTCTCCCACAGAAAACAGTAAAGTGACAGGAGCTAAAACAGAAAGTTTCAGACAGAGGGGGAATACAGAGCTGCAGAACTGGACAGTATGAGAAAACTGATGTGTTTTCTGAGCATTAAAACCTGTAAACCCATTCTAGTAGTCACCCAAATTAAAACTATGGATGTGGAAATGAGCATAATGTCTCCTTTAATAATTAAGAAAGGCTTAAGTGATCTCAGCTGGTATCTCAGTTCTCAAAAAGTTGAACACATTTCGTAGGATTGTCCTTTTTCTTTTATTATGCAAATAAATAAAAAGTCATTTTCCCGAATAAGGGGTTCTCAACCTTAGGGTCTGGACCCCAAATGGGTTAGAAGGAACTTTTGAAGGGTCAGATAATACTTAATAAGAGAAAACATTTCTGATGCATGAATTATATTTTATCACGGCCATTGTACATTTTTCAACTTTTTCTTTCTAATCCTTGCTTTTCTTGAAATACTACATAGTTTTACTTCTCCAAGCTTGACATAACTGTAAGGGGTACATCACTCTTTTGTTGCATTATTTACAAATCATGACCAACCTGTGTCAAGAGATCAAATAATTTCATGTAAATCCACCAGAATCTCACATACACGGTCAAATTATGTCTTTTTCCAGCTTCAATCCCTCAACACTTACTGAAATGAAACCCTCAATTAAGGCTCTATCAGTCACGAACCCAGTCTGACCAGGCTGCTATTCCAGAGAAATTTAGAGGTGAGAGTGAGAGAGGGGTGTATGCTGGGAAGCCTACTGTGGGGGAGGAATGGGATGAGCACTGATGGGTGAGAAGACAAAGATAATAGGGTGTCAGATGGAGTGGTGATGGGAGAGACACACTGAGATAATGGGGAAATGAACAAATTGACAAAAACACACAGCAGAGAGGCAACGACAGTGATGTTTGTTGCATTCAATACACCTGGAAACTGGGACATTTCTGTGTCTAAGCCTGAATAATCAACAACAACAGAACAGCATCGTCACAGTCTGATTAGTACTATTAATAATTTGTGCTGCTGAAATGATACTTGTTGTGCACTTATACAAGTCTGGAATCAAATCATGAATAAATAGGTGCAGAGGTTTTTATGACAATAAGTTATCATAAGTTTATAAGTTTACATGAGTGATAATTTTAAGTTTTCCTTTAAGGAGATCTGAAAACGTTGAATAATTGTACACAAACAGAATAATTTCTGTATAAGTGATAGTGAGATTTAAAATGACAACAATGTATTACTGATTTACACATTTATCAACTAGTGTTGGCCTAACACAGACTTATCAGTAACAGTGACGGTGTTATCCAGCAGCACACTCTGTGGCTGTAAGTAGCAATTTGCAGCTATTTGAATCCTTCAACATGATTCAATTCAGCAAATCTATGTAAAAATACAGAAACAATGCTTCTTTTACTGCTAATTTTCCCCAATTTTTTAAACACACATTTAAGAAAATTTTGATAGATATAAATACGTATTGTATGTACGTACGTGTAAAATAGAAATATATGATTATTCAGTTACAGATTTGTATTTGTATTTTATGTTAGACATGTAAATGTCGCAGTCTATTTTTAAATGTCTTGATATTTTTTTGCTTTAACATTTTTTACA
Organism: Pagrus major; assembly: GCF_040436345.1. NCBI lineage: Eukaryota > Metazoa > Chordata > Actinopteri > Spariformes > Sparidae > Pagrus > Pagrus major. Next base: position 25,066,229 of record NC_133221.1, on the reverse strand, counting down.
GGAAAAGTCTGTGAAATAAAAATTATTTTTATTTAAAATTACAAATGATTCTTACAGTGTTTGAAGAAGCTCTTGGTGATGAGAGGGATGTGGTGGTGCAAGCTCAACGGCTGATAGCACTTTCACGACTTTGAAGAAATGAATGGTCTTATTTCCAGTGTTATCGCCACCTGAAGGCATTCAAATAGGTCAAATGGTTAATCAATGGTTAATGGAATGTAAACACTGTTGTCTTGTGAGGCTGAACAGGATGAATCATGTCTGTCCTCAGATTCAGTTCAGCACAAAAGATGAAGACTGGTTTAATTAAAAAAGAGGGATAAACACATGAATCATCGATATATAAATCAGATTAAACCTTGGAAACTTGGAAGGCCTCGAACATGGCAATAATAAGAATGACACACCCGTGACACTGAGTCACCTCTACATGTATGTTTTCGTCTGTGCATTCCTGTCTGCCCACGCACACACACACACACACACACACACACACACACACCTCTTGTGGTTGGATTGCGTGTGTGTGTGTGTCTCAGCTGTTACATAATACTGCAGACAGAGGGACCTGTCCCACAGTGACAGACTGTGGCTGAGCTGGAAGGTCATCTCGCTGCTGACTACTTATTTCCATACATACTGTAGAAGGTCAGCTTTAACGGCAAGTGTGGTTATACAGGTATTCATGAATAACAAGCCAATAGGACTGGCTGCTCATTCATTCACCAGCTTCACTGACCTTCATTATAATTTATAATCCTTCTCTGTAAAACCCGCACTTTTCCTGAAAAACCTATTTATGAAACATTAATGCAAATACTTTAATTTAAATATATACCATATTCTACCGTTACTGTAATGATGAAAACAGTGTGCATTGGACTGAGTAAAATACAAATACAGACTGAGTTTGACTGTTTTCTTTTAAATGACACTGAATTCTTATATTTACATCTAATCTATTTCAGTTTTCAGTACTGTGCTTCACTTCTTGGAACAATTACCTAACTTCTATTCTATTCTTGTCTAGTGTAGTCATTTAGCCACTTACAGGAAAACCAGTAATGAAAAGTTTACCTTTATAGCTGCATTAATTCATTTCATGGCCACTTGGGGGCAGCAGAACAAGCTGCAAACATCACATCTGTCATATTATCACCTAATCGCCTCCATATCCAGCAGACATGGGAAACATTAGTATTAACTTGCAGTTGCTTCTGGTCATGTGTTGAATGTTGCTAGCTAGTTGCTAACTGTTTCTGCTGCTTGGTGGTGGACTACAGTGGGTTTATCAGAGTCTTTTCACTGAAAACAGCTTAATGCTGCTGCAGAAAATGGGGCTGATGACACTTGGTGGACCAAAACCTAAACAATGAAATTAAACTATTAGACTAAAATTCTGTGGGTTCATCCCTGAGACAGACCCCTTCCATATCACACCACCATTTGATCCATTGTTAATATGAAATATACTGAGTAGTGAAGCTTTGAGACATGAATAAATTCCTACACTTGTAATGTCAAGTTAGAGTCTGGCTAAATGTTTCATCAATCTTTCCTGACATAATAAAGACTATAATTCTATTATATACTAAATTAGAAAATCATTTTCAACCTCTGCAATTACTGTTGCTAGAACACATATTACAAGACTACATGTACAAACTAAGTACAGAATATACAGTAGCAGTATATTCAGTTAAAAAGTCATTATTGTAAAATTAGAAGACAAATGTGTAAAATAGAAGCTATTGTTGTTTGTTTACCTCTATGAATATTGTTCTGGGAACACTTTGAAACCTCAGCTAATAGTAACACAAAATGTAGTTTTGTTTATATGGATTTACTTTAGAATAAAAAGGGCATTTAACTTGTGACTCTCGGTTTGTATTTATTTGTAAATATATGCAAAATCAGTTTTGGAAAACTGTGTTACATAATCTGATTTTCAAATTATTTGCTTGAGGAGAAACTTCTCAGGCAACAATGATTGTTTATGAGAGTAAAATAACCTCCCGTGTGGCTCTCTATTCACCTCGGTGTGCTGTTCCCATGGCAACAAGTTATACTGAGAATAGCAGTCTGTATGTGTGTACATTTCCATGGTGTATATGTGTGTGTGAGAGAGTGGGACCGACGCTCACAGCATGCAGATTTCAAATCTCTATAATAACACAAGTGCCAATTAAATGCCTCAGGGAAATGTGGAAAATAAACATTAACTAAGGAATAATTGTGAGTCTGTTGGTCTGTGTTGATGTGTGCGCACGTGTGTGATCCATTATCTGAACAATGATTGCCTTGACCTTGAGCAGGATGCTTGAACTCAGATACGACACCTTGATTTCCTACAAAGTGTAGGACATTTACAGGATTCAAATGAGAGGCTTTGAAGCCACTCACTGACATAGTGAAGGTCGTAGCAATGACATGTGTACACATTCATCTGAGCTGTGAAATGTCAATCACACTGATTAGTTCTCTCATAATGGAGGACAGATAAGAATAAAAAAAACTTTTGATACACCACCTTGTTTCTAAAAACATACTGAATCTTTCTACAAA